>NC_064026.1:24082488-24387624 GCF_917208135.1 Athalia rosae | reverse complement strand
TTCTTCGACGTCGACGATCCAGCAATCCAGGATCTTGGATCGTGCGTGAGCCGGACAATTAACGCACTTACGAAGGCTGATACGAACGGGGGTGTATCCGTGACCATAGCGAGGCATACCCCGTGCAGCGGGCGATACAGCTCGCCTAGCCGCGCACGTTGCGCTCTTTACCCGGCTGACGCGGCTGACGCGGCGATCGAGACGTAGGTCGACGGTGCGTAGGCGTCGAACCGGCGACGCCGACCGTCTCCGCACGCTATCTGAATCTGACCCGAGGAAGAGCTACACCGCTGTAATACACCGCGCAATGGGATGCAGCGGGACGGAACTAGGGGTATCACTTTTCCACACCCGTCCTTTTCCATATGTCTATTGCTTTCGCTTATTATTCCCATAAATCGTTCCCCTTTACTCGCTGCAGACGGCGAACACATTTCGCTACAACGCCGCCGATTCGCTGCTCGTATCTCGCTCGGGAAACTCGATGGGAATTTCACTGAAAAGCAACGCCGTTCAACTGCACAAACAGCGAGTCGCGTGAAAACTTCGGAGGTGATAGCGAGGGATGCGATTCGGGAGAAGGTTCCTACGAAAGCCCCGACGGCCTCCGCCGTCGACGAGACGCGTTCTTACTTTTCCTTCACCTCGTCCTCCGCCTTCGCCTTCGCCCGGTTCGTCCTCGGCGACGAACTCGGGGCTATTCCTCGAGCGGTATAATGAGCTCGTAAATACCCGGCAATCATCGTGCGCGGCGCCCGCACACCGTTGCCTCGCCAATCCTCGCCACGACGTTTGTTCCGCAGGTTCCTCTCGTCTGAAATACTTCGCACGGACAGGTTTGCGTCGCGCCGCTCCGTGTCCGGACGCCGATCGTCGGACTACGTCCGACGCCCAATACCCCCCTCTTTCCCCCCCCGCGCGCGTTCTTCATATTACCGCTTATTTATGTCTCTCTTTTTCTACATTTTTTTCACCTCGTTTTTTTCTCTTCTTTCGTTTTTTATAACTCCGCTCTCGTCTTTTTTCGTCTTTCTGCACGCCTCCGCACGGAGGTCAACATCTGTACGAAGTACACGTGCGACAGTCCGGGAAAAATAACTAATTTCACCTATAATAATTCAGCAAAGAGCAGCCCCGCGGGGGCCGCGAGCACGTGGGCGAGAACGGCGTAATCCTCGTTGCCAAGACGAGTACTCACGAGATATCATGGAATAAAATACTCGTATCACGAACGGCGGAGGTGGTTCAAACGGACCTAATAAGGACACGTGAGTCTCCGAACCGATTCCCGAATAATTTGGATCTCTAAATTCCCAAGCGCTCCTCAAGCCTCGAAGGTTCGAAAGCTTTTGATGTCGTCGAATCCACTCGTATGTTGTCAGGAGCATGCCAGAAGTGGGATGAAGAGTTTTTCCCACTTTTCGCCTGATCAAAAATCGTTCCACCGACAATGAGAAGGCAGAGCTCCGCAAGGCGATCCCAGGGATCAGCCATATCTTCGAAAAAAGGTCCGAGACTTATTCTCACTAACATATGCGGATGAAATCCTCACCGATATGGGTACCCGGTGAAACGTAGGCAACGATTGAACCGCGGCTTCCGATCGATCGCAACGGCGGCCCAGAGCCATCGGCGATCGTATTTCGACGGGGGGTTCGAGACTCGGTGGACGTAAGCGTATGTGGGAAAGAGCGTCGTTCGCGCGATACGCCGCCTATTCAAATAACCTACGCGCGTAACGTACGGGAGACGCGTGCGGACGGTGTTTGTCAGGGCGGTGGTTCGCGTTTGCGACGTTCACCGAACCGTCCCTCGATCGAGCCGCGAGAGTCTCTTTGCCGGTATCCGGTCGGAACGCGACGTTCGCCTATATCGGAGCTCTTTGCTCTCTCCAGCCAGGATTCGTGCGCGAAGGCATGAGCCATCGGTATCGCCGTCGCGCAAGGGCCACCCGATTGCGTCCAGGTCAAAGGGATTAATTATAGTCGGACGCCAGGCCGCTGCACCGCAGCTTCGCATTTCCTTTGTCTCTTTATATGTACGACAGGATATACGGTCGTACCCGCGTCTGCGTACCTTATACCTTCCACCTAACCTATTCATTTTATTCATCGTGGCACTTGGACGGTACACTCCTAATTTCAAACTCCCGATCGATCCAGCGAATTGAAATTCACCATCGATTGCGATCGCGCTCGTCGGAAGAGAATAGGTACCGCCGACTCGTCACTATTTCATCATCGGACTGTACGGTCACTCCGGTGCGTTCGGTGTTCGAAACTAACCGCTGACTCCGACGGTCTATACTTTGTGCCCTGTACGGGTGCAATGCCTATACTTTCTTCGTACGAGGAGTTATAATGTACGGCCGTGGAGAGGTAGAAAGTAGAATAGAGAACAGAGACAGAGTGAGCACACCCGTGCAATTTTTTCAGAAATTCTTCGTACGCGGAACGTAGCCAATCGGGGATTCGACATTAGAAATTTGAAGTTCAATCGAGGGAGGAGGTGCCGTTTCGGGCGATAGGGTCGATAAAGCGGTATCGCGATGATTACATACGCAAGGTACACACGTCAGCCTTTGATCGTGAGAAGGGCACCGGTTTGTGCAAATGAAGCGGGAGTTATTAAAAAGTTTCAGTCTCTAATGGGAACGGGTCGGAAAATTATATCAGGAACTTCCCAAGGATATGAAAGTTGCGGAAAGAACGAAATTACGTGTATAACGTTCCGCCCGTTTACGCGGTCGTTCGTCGTCGCTGCCTCGCAGTCTTCATGCTCCGTAGCAAGCATCTCCTTTGAAAGGTTCACTTACGGTCATCCCGCAGGAACAGATTAAGCGAATCCAGATATCGGAGACGCGTCGATGACCGATCGATTTTTCGGCCTCCTTACGGACCGAGTCGCACGATTCAAAGGACGTTATGCATCCCGATTGAGAAAAAATTAATATAAGATTCAGTCGTCTCCGAACCTTTCTACTTCTGTTTCATTGTTACCGCCCGCTCGTAATTGGTTCTTCAATTATGAACGTTGTATTTCGAGGAGGGTGGATACCCTACCTATTTATGGATCGTCGGAACAAAAACCTGACTCTTGGTGGTGATTCAACATTTGTATTTAATTATAGTAGGGAAATTCCGCTTCCCGTGATACCTGCACTCGTCCACAGTAGGTACGTATCCTATATTGAATTAATTTCCATCGCGCTGTCTCCGATCGACCAATCAAACAATCACGCAAACTCGAGTGGAATCCAGGAGCTGGTATTTCGTTCGAACGGACCCTCGTTGTTCGTATAATATCTACACGGACGTCTATCTTAACTCTGCGAACTCCCTCGACTCTTACAGACGAGTGTAGAATTAGATAGAGAGGCTACCAACGTCGGCTCTCCGTACTCGGAGCAGGCAGGGGAAGCGAAGACAAAGTAAGAAAAGGGACGGGAAGAAAGGGAACAGGGCGAAGAGGGGGGGGGGGGGGGGGGGGGGGGATCGCGGGTCCCTCGGCTCTTCTATGACCCTGCCGCACGAGCATCGCCACCGCTACCATCGCCGCCACGACCGGCACAACTACCAGTACGTTTCCCTCGTTTCTCTTTACCTCCCTCCAAACTATCCTTGCTTCACCGAGCAGCCACGAGCTTGCAGCTTTTTGCTAGGTTCAACCACCTCGGCGCGACGCACGCAGGCCGAAAGGTACGAACTGCGAACGAACGAACGAACGAACGAAGGCGCCGTCTAGCGTTTTCCCGGAGGCCCCCATTTCTCAGGGAAGCAAAATTTTATCGGGTAAAGTTCACCGGCCTTCTCCCCACTCCGAAAGTTTCATTCCCACCCTCTCGCCCTTCGTTCCAAGTATTATAGTCGGGGCGTCGGATTTCGTCGCGGGGTAAAAGTTGCAGCGCGGGTGTGTGCGAGCGCGACGTTTACCCCGGCACCTGAAACCCGATTGCGGGACCTTGAATGTACGGGACACCGTCGTCATCCGCGTAATCCGTCGGTATATGTACATATACGTGTATAAACAAACGAGTGGCGTTCGCGGCGGCTACCGTAACTGAACGGGTAAACACGATTTGCATAAAAACATCGTGCCAGTGGGTCGCGGACGCCCGAGGGGTTGAACCTATTAGTGACCGCCGCGGAAACGCAGAGGGGAGGGAAGGGAAAGAGCGTACGTACGTACGCACGTAACTATGCGTATGAGCGTAATGCGCTCGCGATGATTCCGCTAGGGACGAAACGAGCCTTCCTCGCGTCGTCGATATTATTCCTCGCGTATTCGGAAACCGATTACGGGGCGGCAACCGGCGAGATACGAGCGCGACAACCGAAGGATCGATAAATCGCCACGCGTACGAGAATCTTTCGCGACGAACGCGGCGAACCAACCGACCGACGACAAGACGGACGCGTGGGAATTCTCCCGGGGCGTCGATGCGTTGCACGACGTGCGACGCACCCTCGGTAAACGCATTTTAATAGCAAAGGAAAGGGGACACGCGCCGGCAATACTTTGTCGAGGGAGATACCCCAGGTCTGACTCGAAATTACTCGCAGCTATTCGCGTATCCGCATGACCCGTATATCCGATACCCATTTGCATGTGCGTGCATTATACATTGACACGTGTCGCCGCATCCACGGAGCTCCGTTACAAGGGTGTCCCATTTTAATATTTCGATCGATCACCTGCATTCCGAGTCAGGTATAGGTACGACGTTGTTGTATGTACCTATACATGTAGCCTAGTGTACGTATACTCGCGTATCGTTATACCCGTATATGCGTGGGTGGGTGAATATGGGCGAGCTGTTCAGATATGCGGGTTCCGCTGCACCCGGGTGGCTTCTGTGATCATCGCCCTGTACAGACATTCTCTACTTACCCGTAAAACGTCACTCCACCTCATCGACTAACCCGAAGTGGGTGAGCTCTCCATATTTGATAACTTTCTCAAAGATTCAGAATAGAAGTGGTTCGCTAACTTCGGTACGGTATATAGAGATCGAGGATACACGATGCAGGTTAAGTGGGCGTCAAAGATCCATCTTTGCAGAATATCTGTACCGCGTACGTGTAACAAAAGCTCCGCAACGGAGGCGAGAGAATTGCAACGTCGTCTGACGAGAATCAAAGAGAAAGAAAAACCGAACAAATAAAAATCGAGTCTCGACGCTACAGTCGCCGCCGCGTATTCTTCGATAATAACGATCTTCGCAGGGAAGGAAAGGGAAGGGAAGGGAAGGGAAGGGCTCGCCTTCGGAATCTCGAAGGGATCGCTTGGGTTTCGAACGCCGCGTCCGAAGTCGGGGGTGCAGGGGTAGGATGGTCCCCGAGTCATCGCAATTTTAACTTTCGCCGCGGCGATCCACACGTCGCTTTTGTATACGTACGTACGTAGAGGATCGCGTTCGCATTTGCGTCGTCATACCGCAGATATATCGAACGTACAAAGTTCAGCCCCGGTGCCGCTGCAGGGTGCGTGAGCCAAAGTCGTCCTTCTTACAGGCGACGGCCATGACGCGGCGCGGCAGCGGCAGCAGCGGACACATCAATAATTACCTTCGCCGGAGTGAGAGGGACGGAGGGAGGGAGGGAGGGAGAGGAGGGAGAGAAGGAGAGAAGGAGAGAAGGAGAGAAGGAGAGAAGGAGAAAGAGAGTCGGGGGTTACAAGACGCAGCGTGGGCGTCGGGGGTGGGCGGCAGCCGGGGGTTGGGGAGGGGCGGGAAGGAGGGGGGGGGGAGCGAAGGGGTTGCCGGCGGGAGCGGCGGAAAGAGGAGACCCGGGTCAACCGAGGTCAAGTCGCGGCACCAGACGCAATCCCACCCCCATCCCTGCCTTTCCTCCCGCTCTCCCGTCGCTCCGTACGAGGAACATGCGTCTGTAGGGACGGGGGGTGGAGGAGGAAGGGCACGTGCGGGTCGGACGAAGGGATGGTAACTTTCGTCTGGGCCGATGTCTGCGGAGTTCGTTCACTCCGAGACCACGCGATGCGTCGTCGAATCGTCGGGGGGAGATAAGGACGGGAAGGACGACGAAACGACTCAATTTCGATTTGGAGGATTCTGTAAGATTATAACCCCCCCCGTTATCCGCTATGACTTTACCAACACCTACTCGGGGATTTATTTCGCAAACTATTTTGCCACAGACGTAATTGTTTTCTTCTTTTTTTCCAACCTACAATTTTTGGCACCTACTCCGTTTTCGCACTTACAACGAAAGCTTGGATCGGAAATCATTGGGTTATCCCATCTATAAGCAATCGTTTATTTTTTTTTTTCAATCTTTCGTTCGTTAATATTCCTCTCGCGCCGTATCGTTTGGGTAGCGGCGTGAGGTGTGCCGAGACTCGTACATGGGAAAGTGTTGTTAATTAGGGACAATTAAGACTCGAGAGCGGAGCACACGTAAAGTGAGTGTATCGTGCAAGCCGAGCTCGGCGTTGAATAGTAAAGGGTTTCACTAAATCTCCACCTTGCAGTAGACCAGGATACTGCGGCACTAGATATACCATACGCCGTGGAGAGAGGAAAAAGATTGTAGGTGAATGTCGGAGGGGTGGAGGGGTGGAGGGGTGGAGGGGGGTTGGGGGGGAGGGGGAGGGGGGAAACGTTTTTGCGATGCATAATTATCTCGTTGTTTTCAGCCCCTCGACGGCCCATTACAAATAACTGAATAAAGAGCATTGTGCGAGAGCAATGTTTGGCGCTAGATAAATAACAGAGACTGCGTTATTTCGAGTAAATAGTTGAAATCAGAAGAGAAAAATAAAATGAAAGAAATTAATAAAAAGATAAATGGTAAAAAACGTCGGGGTGTTTTACCGTCGGGATGATTAATTCGTAATCCTTTGAAACGGATGATTAATTTTATCCTTTGGAACGTTCTCATAAACGTTGCGGAGTGAAATTGAGTAACTTTTGAGATTGCAAAGGGTTCTTCGAGAAAAGTACATTTTACTTCCTATTTCACATACGTAACGCACCGCTGCTGCCGGGTGTGATTTTTAATGCGTCAACTCGTACGGTACGCGGAGCCTTTGCACCGGTCTCTGTTTCACGGGAATAATCGTGGAGGTGAATCAAATGTCACCGTACGATATCCGACGCTGGTGGAGAAATGCGCGTCATTTTCACGTGGGTAGACCGCACGCGGCGTCACGTCAGTAGTGGTACGATTTCAACGAATACTCACCTCATTTCCAGCCTATGTGGAAGTGTACTACGAACTGCGTTTGCCTCTGTGTACGGAATCTCCGATATCCGTGAACACGTATACCACCTTGTATATACGTGTATGCATCGGCGTATGTAATATATAGGCAGCTGTATATTTCAGAGAGGATAGGATAGACTATGGGCGACGTTCCGTTAGGAGCCTCCGGGCTTGGCTCGAAGCTTTCGCAGAGCTTAGGGGGGTGGCGATGGGGTTTCTGCCGGAGAAAGGGACGGGGGTCGAACGGCAGCGGGTCGTTGCCCGAAAACGTGCTCTGTTATTGTCCCGCTCTTCCCCACCGTGCCACGAACAATTTCGCTCGACTCTAGACGATCGTTCCTTCGTCTCGCCCTGTCTCTTTCTACTCCTTCTCTCTCTCTCTCTCTCTCTCTCCCTCTCTCTCTCTCTCTCTCTCTCTCTCTCTCGCAATACGCACGTATCCTCGGCGTCTGCATTACCCGTCTGCACACGCGTGCCCACCACCTCGACGCACCGGGCGAATAGCTTCCGAGACCGTGAGCGTGTTCTTCGCCACACGTGTATAAGTGCCCACTGCGAAAGCTTTCCGAAAACGTTCGAATGACTCTTGCAAAAATAAAAGTAACCAGTGAAATATTTTTTTATCTTTTTAGGTTCGCATGGATTCTCTGCTCGACTAAATTGAACCGAAAAATCGATCGCGGTTTCAGATTCCCCAGCGCGATGATTAAATTCTATGTAACGCGAGTTCGACTCAAACAGACGGTAAGTCCATGAGCGTTCGTTGGTTATGATTTGAGCATGGGCTTTGAGGGTTTTCGAAGGCCCCATGCGTGAGCTCACTTTTTTGACCAGCTCTACCGAAATACCCATCGACTTTAGGTCATATATGTATTATAGGGTGGTCCTGATTTTGCGAATTTTCGAATTTTTTTTCACGATAGCCCTAAATCGGTTCAAAATTAATCCAAAAAAATGCCTGCCAAATTTCATCCCTTAATTTTAATAGTCACTCGTGCCCCGCCGCAGTCAAAGTTTCAAATGTAAATAACATGTGAAAATGTCATCTCGTTCTTTGCGATTTTGTAAGTCGTTAACATATATACCTAAAATTCTAGACTCTATGATTTCTTTTAGAAAATTTAACAGTCTACAAAAAAGGTCCTCTATGATTTTTCGCTAGCTTTATCGGTTCAATAGATATTCGAGGTCAAAGTTGAATGTATGGGCTTTATCAATTTGTCACACATATTGTAAGAAATGTAATTAGAAACATATCTTTTGTTTTATCGTATTTTCAAAATAATCTATTCATTGCATATTTGATTTCTTAATGCATGAGAAAACTGTTCTCTGTGATTCTAAACTAATTGTAATACGTAATGTAGTTGTTTTTCATGCCTGGTGTATCGCCCACAAAAATCTTGCACCAATTTAACTGCTTTCTCAGAACCGTCATTCACAATTATTAAAGCACAAACAGTCGACTTTGAGCTCGAATATCTATTGAACCAATAAAGCTAGCGAAAAATCATAGAGGACCTTTTTTGCAGACTGTTAAATTTTCTATAAGAAATCATAGAGTCTAGAATTTTAGGTATATAGGGGAGGGGAGGGAGGGGGGCAAAATGGGATACTTAAGAAACCGTTATGTTTTCAAGGACTTAAACATGCTGATTTTTCTCTTTTTCACTTGTAATTAAAGGAAAATAATCAAATTAAAATATATGTGAAGTTTATTGGTGATTACCTGTGAAAAGTTTCAGTAAATTAGTATTAATAAGTTTATTGTTTTTAATTTATAGTTGTTTCTTAATTTTAACGTGCGATTTTCAGTGGTTATTTGATTAATAATTGTCGCTTTCGGTAAATTGTGTTTTATTATTTAATAAAATGCTGTTAGCAATGCAAAAAAATACTTGGTTTTCAATATTATCAAATTTAAAAATATAAAAATTTTTATCAAATTTTTGGGGTGCCCCGTTTTGCCCCCCCTACCCCATTTTGCCCCCCCCCCCCCCCCCTCCCCTATGTTAACGACTTACAAAATCGCAAAGAACGAGATGACATTTTCACATGTTATTTACATTTAAAACTTTGACTGCGGCGGGGCACGAGTGAATATTAAAATTAAGGGATGAAATTTGGCAGGCATTTTTTTGGATTAATTTTGAACCGATTTAGGGCTATCGTGAAAAAAAATTGGAAAATTCCCAAAATCAGGACCACCCTAATGTATCGGTATTTTTCGGTGCGGCATTGACGCTCTTTCGGATTCTGGGGAAAAAAATGTCATTCCATTCAGAAGAACAAATTTGACGTTCACCCGACCTTGGCGGCTCCACTCGCGAAAATTTTGATCCCCGTCTGAACCAAACAAATTCTATCTGGAACACTTTTCTCCGGCCGAGGTATTCGTCCGGGGTGTTTAAATTGTGACACCCTGTATAAATGCGAAAGACGAGTGGCTCGCGTACCTCGTAAGTACTAGGTCGATGAGTTTCCTGATCTCATTATCGCGGAGCCGGTCATAATCTTTGCTCGATACACACCTATAGGCGTAAACATCTGTATACATGTACATACATTGTCCTCGCGGCGCACGGCGGCCTCAAATACACGATGCAGGTACACTTTAGCTTCGCGAACGTGTGATACGTACCTGAGAATAAATGCCAGACACGAACGTACCCGCTTACGAACCAACACCTCGACGATTGTCTCGTTCATTGACACCTCGACTGACGCGTGTAAAACACAATCCAGCCCTAGGAATTGCGACAGCCTCGCGGCGGAACTTCCATTCCTACAGACCTCCGACCGAGGGAATACCTTTATTTTTACCCTAGCAGAATAACGTTTGCGGACATTCGTTATTTTGAGAAAGTATGTATATCGAAGAGTTCGAACATCGTAAATGTGGAATAATACGGCGCGCGCGATGAGACGAGATGATCGGAATTACAGAATTCAATTTTGTTTTTCTCTTGTTCTTCTCTTCCAGATCGCCATCGGAAAATTTTCGTCGATCGAAGAGGTCGATTCCCAACTCTGTAGAAGCACGTAACACCTGAACTATACCATTCGGAGCCAACGCTATGACTACACATGGGGGAACGGAGTGGCTGAGGATAATTGTAGCAACCAGTTGCTTTCTGCGTTGTGTATCGCCTTCCCTTCTACACACCTCTGATCTTCTCATACACCTACGTATAAGGCCGAATTCGTATAATCGTATGTCCGACGATTATACGTACGTACGACACTGAGAAACATAGTACGTATATGAAAAGCCGATCAACGAGAGGAAGAAAAAGATCGACGGAATGGAACCAGGATAAAAATTAAAGTCGTAATTTGGGATCGCGCAGACCACTCGCACGGTCGTTTTTAAGGTTTCGACTCACCTTGAAACTTCGACAGCTCGAACACAGAAGCTGGATCGTAGAATGAACCCAAGATTTCATTTTCACGGGACATAACAATCTACACCAGGAAGAAAAGATTATACGAATTACAGCCGTACGGTGCGGCGCGGGATCTTCTTCATTCGTTCCACTTTGACCGATGATTCAGAATATGACGGTGATAATTTTTACCGCAGCGCAAGACTGCAGCAGTCGGTATTTCATTATGTCGGTGAGATTTCAGTCGTACGAAGTAATTTCATCATTCCGTAGAATGTATTACGTCGCTCCTGGTACACCCCGTGGTGGATATAATCCTTTTATAAAACCCGTAACTTCTCATGGCGGGTATTCGCCCGCCGCCTGGCTATTAGCCCTATCCCCATCTACTAGTCCGCACAATTCCGCGTACAGACCTCTAATTGTCGGTTAGAAAATTCAATGTCGACAAAGTTGCAACTATATTCTCGGCGCACTCGCTACGTCCCCCCATATTCTCGTCCTCCCGCGGTTGAATCCGCTCTTGCAGCTCGCGCCCGTGACGCGAAACTTGGGACGCCAAGTGACGAAGGTGACAATTAGCCGTAAACCGTATCATTATACTTTATAATTGTCCACGCCATGCATAAGAGCGGCGAGCTGCGGTATACGTATACGGCGATTCGATGTCGTCTAATTTCAAATTTCAATTCGAAGCTTAGGTTAGGTCGATCCGTCGTTTCTTACGTACGTCGGTGTCGATTCGCTTGAGAAGAACGCGTGTCGACGGTACGCGCGGATACGCGAACACGTACGTACGTACGTACGAGTACCTACATGGAATAGCCATCCGCGAGTATGAAACTAGGTGAAACAAAGTTGAGAGGGGAGCGCATAGAGAGCGAAAGAAAAAAGCGAGCGACGGTAGAACGCCGAGCGAGTCGTCCGCCTTTGGCTCGACGCGTGGATTCCACCACCCCGGGGGGTCTCGGTATCAACTTTTCGTTTTCCCATCCCATCCCATCGCGAATTCGAGCGTATTCGATGTTAATAGAGTCGGAATGCGAGCCGCCATCGGGCGTACGCGAAGTGTCCGGTATAACGGTGGCTGGACGTGATTGAGACGGTTGTAGGTAATTCGAAACGTCGACGATACACCGCGCCGTCAGGTTCAACGGTATAATACGACATATCGCGCATCGCCGTCTCGATTCATGTCAAGTTTTGCCGCAGCCCGATATGCCACGCTGGCGCACCTTATGCCACCACCGTTTTACGAGGTTACATAAATTTACCGGTGCGCCGTTACGCAATCGTTGTCCAACAAATGGATTTAATTTTATTACTCGCTTCTCAACTCTGCGCGGCAATATAACCAGCGGATGGGTTCGAAGAGACTGAACACTTTCGCGCCCCCGGCCGCTGAATCGGCGGATCGTTCGTTTACTTTTTCCTATTTTCTTGAAAAGCTCTCGAATCGTTCTTCTGATTTCGCTATCGGTGGTTGTTTCTTATACTCGGCTGCTTGTGCACAATTGTAGTTTTCCGACCGTCGTACACGTATACTTGTGCGTTATACAGTGCGGCGTATTACAACGGAAATTGTCCGAGTTTTCTCAAAGCGACGGAAGTGATGCGAAAAACGGTAGTGCAGGGCGCGACGCGGTCTCGCGGTAATTACGTAGAGAGAAAAATACGGAACGACATCAATAGAACCTTTAAAGCTTTCGCAAGCTTTGCACGGACCACCGCGGGACACCCGAGGCGACGGTTTTTTCACCTCGGCAAAGTTCCGGCTCCGTTATAATGGCCTCTGGCTCCCACCTCAGCTTCCTGGCTTGTCTTTAGCCAACAACACCGACAACCCTCTTCCACTGCTACTAGTCGTAGCGGTTAGGTTAGTCCATTATGTCGCTTCACTCCTGCAAGAAATTGTATTATATACAGGTGTCTATGTATATGGTGCACGGTGTGTACCGTACCGTACGGCGTATTAATTTTACCTCCTCTCCTTGCCATCGAACGATAATCCCGACCATTGATCGGATGCTCCGTTCGCCGCGTCGCACGCGTTCCTGAACGCGGACGAACGGTGACCGCGGTGCGAATCGCGCCAACGCATTTCTCCGCAAAGCTGTGCAATAAGGTGTGCGAAGAGGACCGTCGCGAACGGTCCGACGCCCGGTGGACGGGGTAGAGAATGTAGAGAGGAAACCTGGAGCTAGAGAGCACCGAGACGTAGCGAGTTGCGGAGGAGGATGTAGAGGATGAATACGCGAGGTTGAGGACGGTGGCGAGGGGCCGAGTACGGGGGGGGGGGGGAGGGGGAGGAGGAGGAGGAGGGGGATGGATGTAATTGCGGTAGGAGGGAGGGTGGTTCTGAGATGCGCGGAGATGTTCTCGCCGGGTCAGCTTGGGGTCACTCTTGGAATCCAGAGCAAACTATATATACTCCCGTTCCCTCCGCCTCTCCCTTCCACCTCCCCCCCTTCGCCGTCCGGCTGTCCTCCAGCGGTCGACGCGAACTGCATCGCGTACACGTACACTATACGAAGCCACCGCTCCGTCGCCGCGTTATCTTCTCCGGAGCCGCCGAAGCCGCTGCAGCCACGCGAGAACCTCATCTCTCCGTCATCTCGGCACGATCCGTACGCGGATATAGCGTACCACCGGGATACCGCGACGAGGAGGAGGAGGAGGAGGAGGACACGCCGACGAGATCTCGTAAACTCCGCAGACGTAGGAAATGGGTAACCCGGTATCCGCGTACGCGCGAGTGCCGTATACCCACACCTAGGTGTCTACTCGCCACCGAAAAATACGTACAATATTTATGTCCGAAGCGAATCGTAGGACGCCGGAAGAACGCGTTACACGCGCTTCGGTATACGTGGGTATTCGTGGCTGAACGTACCCTCGAACACACATGCGTCCCATCGTACGTAAACCTATCCTACGTATCGTACATACGGACGAAACTGTTGAAAAATCGAGTTGGTGTAGGTGTACGTTACGCGTCGCTTCGCTTCGCGAGACCTTTTAGCGAATTCTGCCACAGTTGAGCTAATTTTCTTATTTCGTCGAATCGTTTCTCACCCATTAGCCACCGTGCGTTGGAATTGGGAGCGCGGTGTCGACGAATCGTCGCATAGTTCCCCCCGTGTTGTTTTTCGCCCCTTGAAAATCGAAAATCTCCCGAGGAGCGTAACGACCACCTCGGGCACGACGTGTACGCGGTATGGGATATCGTGGAATTCTCGGTGCGTTCCGGTTCCCCGTACGTCGAGTCTCGACCACCTCGACCGGAATGAAGGCAGGGAGCGGAGTAGCGGACGAACAAAGATCCAGTCCTGTTGGGGGGTCGCACCGTGTTAGCGCCGCATCGCGCGTCAATTAAGTGGTGAGATACCGAGACTACGGTCAACGGCGGACATGCACGGGGATATAGTTGCCCGCTCGCTCCCGTGATCCACGAGCTGCTCGATGCGCCTCTGACTTATACCCCCCCCCCCCCTCGTTGGCGGTACCTTTCGCTTGTGTTTCTACGTTACAACCATATACGTACGTATGTATGTACGTATGTACGTATGTACATACCTACCTATCTCGACTCGTGGTCGTCGATACGAGAAAGAGAAGGGAGAAGCGGAGAGAGGGACGAGACGAAGAAACGGAAGGACGTCGACGAACGTCGCTCCCTCGTACCTTCGTCGGTTTTCCCTCATTTTCGCATATCCGACCGCGGCGGTGTACGATACGTGCGGCGAAATGCCGAGTCCGAGAAAATCGGATCTCTCGGCGGTGCGGCGAACGGTCTCCGACGCCCTAAGGGTGCGGTTACCGCGCTGATGGACATTTCGCCGCGACGCGTCGCATCGCTTCCACACTCGGTTGGAATTTCGGGGGCTCGAGGAGCCTCGCCGGGGAGGAAGATGTCGTTCGTTTACGGCCGGCCGGGTCCGCCGGGGCGCGCGGAGACCCGCGTCAGACTCGGAATCGGGCGCATTACCTTCGAACGCAACGACGTCGGTTACAGAGACGACCGCACGTTGCACGGGCGCCATATGTATATGTATGTATAACTACGTAGTACACGTACCGTGTGCACGTATAGGACGCACGTGCCTTGCCGCGGTGGCTCGACGCGTACAAGTGATTAGTCCTCGCAATGAAATACTAAACGACCACCGTGCCGACAAGAAGCCCCGTCGAGGAGTGCTAATTGCCGCGCCTGCAGAGGTAATGTTGCGAACCCTCGACGGCGCTCCTGTACAGGCTGCTCGCGACCTCTGATAATTAGGGTGCTCAAAAAATAATTTGATGGAACTGTTTCCTCGTGCATTTCATAGCCGTGTTACACGTACCAATTGACGCGGGCCTAGTTTTTATTTTCTACTTTATTTCTTCGTTCGCAATCCCCACCGGGCCTCTCACGACACTCGGACAACCGTGGAGGGAAGAAAAGTAGCTGACTCGGATGGTGTGCGGAAAGTTTGAAAGTCGATAAAAATGACGGGGATATCGACGCGCCCGCGGTAGGGTGTAAGTCGGAGGAGAGACGCGAGGAAATATTAGCGCGGTACCCGCGAGATTACTTTCGCAATAGCGTACGTCGTTCCGAATTCGAGGTGTTTTTCGTTGTTTTTTGTCCGGAATAACGCGGTGTAGCGCAGCGCTCACCCCGCGGTTCGTTTTTAATTATCTCTATACGTCGAACTGCGACTTTGAAAACCCCCGAGTACCAAGTTTCATCCGAATCGCGTCAATGTTTGCATTTGGTTCCATCACATTGGATCCGCCGTGTTGAATTTATGCATTATGAGGGAAAAATCGTAATCAGCGACCTCGATAACCCGGGGGTACATTAATTTTCGTGAAAATCGAACGACCCGCAATCACGGAGTAATCGATGCGCGCCCTACAATATGGCGTCGATGCCGGTTGAAGGGTTCAAGGGTTTTCACCACTTATGGTAATTTGAAAAAAAAAAAAACATTCTTCGGACCTAGTCCCACGTATTCGCGCTGCAACGAACATTAAATACCGCTCGAACACCGGATTCGAGTGAAATTATATAATTTTGAGCCGTTCGACCGTCCGATTGTACGTTCGTGACTTTGAAAATGCTTTACAAGATCGACCTCGATCGGGAATTGGTTTTCCCATATCGATTTCGATTACGCGTCGCATCTCCGTATTTCCACCTTCTTCCTTTCTTCTTCCCTTACCGCGCGAATATTTTTCAGCGAGTACCCGCATGACCTACAACTAGTCGCATATACGTAGAAGCGTCACACGAACGGCTCATGTAAATAAGCCGTTCGAAATTGCGATTCATGATCTGCGGCAGACGGCGCGAAAAATAGTCGCCGGAGGAAAGCCTCGAATCGGCGAACACGCGTCACAAGTTATAAACCAACTGCGGCTATCGTATCGCGTAGCCGCAGCGCGGAAACAACAGAAAAATCGGAGATAAAATGGAAGATACACAAGTGGAGGATCGTTTTTTCGAAAACTTGACGACGGCAGCTGCGCAGCAGCTGCTGAATTTTCATTCGGATAGGGCGATAGACTGCGTTCGCGTAGGACGCGATTCGAAATCTCTAACGATTATTATGGTACAGGTATAGGACGGGGAAACATTCTGAGAGACGGTGAGTCGTTAGAGCCACCGTGTCTTCTCGGAGATAAGCTCTTCTTCGTTTTCTGCTTTAATTCCACACGTATATAGATACGCCGGTATCCTCGTTGAAATTGATCCACGCTTCGGGTACCACCCCTTCCGCCGCTTCCGCTTTACCCGCAGCTGTATATAGGTATAACTATCCGTCTCGCGCGTTTGTCCACTTTAATAAAATCCCCACGGACGATTGGGAGCCAACCGATCCGATGGATCGCCGCGCATCGGTAGCAATAAGCCAGCGGATTCCTTAAAAAATTACTAGACAAAAATGATATCAGGTATACGCGCGGCTTCTCGGAATTTTCATTGTTCGAATCCGCTGTCCCCCCTTGTACGTACGATCGAGGCGCGTCTCGCGTCCGCGTGCAGGGGGCATCGGTTCGGAAAGGTGGTTCGGTCCTGGACCGTTAGCGAGGTCCGAGAGGCAGAGTAAAAAGAGACCCTCGGCTCGGCAGGTCGATACCATCGCTTGGTACGAACCGTCACGGTTCGAGTCCCCCGCTGGCGTTGCCGCCGCTCCTGCCGGTCTTCCCGCTGCCGTTGATCCTGCGGGCGACTACGCTCGATGCCGCACCGAACCATTCCCCGTAATTATTCAGCGAGGAGGACCCCGCGGGTCACTCGGGTTATCTCGGCGCACCGGGTAGGGATGCGGGGTTATCGTTCCTCTTCTCCTTCCCCCCGTGGTGCCGCGCCGCGCACCCCTCCCCCCCTCCCCCGTTGGAAGATCGCCCTCCTCCGCCACCTGTACGTCCTCGTACGTACGTATGTGACTCGGTGCGAGGCTAAAGGCGGCGCGATGGATTCGAGCGTGTCCCGCTCGAATATCGGCTCTTCGCGTCTCGCCTCCCCCGTTCCTCGTACTCGGGCGACCTAAGAGCAGCTATTCCTAATCACTCGTGACCCGTTGCGGTTGACGTTCGCCTGCGGAAGGCGTCCGTGTCATCTATTAGGGGTGCGGCGCGACGGGAGCTTTGATCGCAGCGAGTCGAGTCTCGTTACCCACGTAGAAACTCCGGAGGACGTTAAACTTCCAGGGCACAACCATACAGACGGTTCGATACATCTGTGCGGTACTCGACGCGAAGCGAAGCTGAACTTCATTCAAGTTGAAATCGACGCAAATACTCGTTATACGTAGAACGTACTACGAACACTCAGCCCTCTGTTCAAAAGTGCAATTCGAGGGGGAAGTTGCGGTCGCTCCCTAAGTTCGCCCACGCACCGCATAAACTACCCCCCGTCAGCCCCGTCACCCTCTGCGGATTTACTTTGAATTCCGCCGTCGGGTCTCAACTTTCTCGGTATAATCGAAGAATCGCATGCGCCCGAGTGCGCCAGCCGAGAACAAATGTGAGAATAATGAACGGCTTGATCGACAACCTGGTCGAGATAAAAGCTTATTTCTCCATCCAAATATAATTATGACAAGCCATACGTGGCATTGGGGCCGATTCACCTCCGAACCAGCGCCTCGCGACTAGCAATGAAACAGCGGCGAAGAATTTCCCGGGGCTCCGATCCGAATTTCCGTTCAATTTCCCTGTTTCCTATCGAGCAGCCATTCAGCGGATGAGAGTCGGCGTACACGGGAGGACGACGAACGCGTTCGCATCGAAGCAGAGGTTGTTAAATCCTCACTCGCGCAACATTACCAATTTGCCGAGGGCGCGTTCAATGACGGCCAAGTCGGCCGCCGATGCCGGAGGCTCGCATTTGGCAAATAAGAAATTCCACCGAGCGTGTACGTATACACAGATAGGAAACCGTCCTCGTGCGCACGTCCTCTTATTTATCATACGGCCCGCCGCTCCGTTGACCACCCCGACTCGCGACAGATGGTTCTATCGCGATAACGCATGGGACGCGCCGTCATTAAGGGGACTCCTCGCGATTGTTGCACCTATCCCCTTGCTTTCTTACATTCTACAACTGTTGCGTCTCGCGATCCGAAACGACGACCGCGACGACGTTCTAACCCGCGGGCGCGAATTCCGTACCTAACGTACCTCAAGGTAGGCCACCGAAGACTCCCGCGTTCCTCTTAATTCCTTTAGCCCCCGGGGTGAAAATTCTCTTTCCCATCATCCTATCCCGGAATTAATCTGGTCCAGCTTCGCTGCGACGTACGACCTCCTTACACCCGGATGAAAGATGTGCCGCACGTAACGTGTAATATACAAATACCGCGATAGACGCGGAACTTCTTGATCACCGTCGCACTACGCGGGAAAACATTATTATCCGATTCTACCTACGTCCGCTCAAAAATTCACCGCTTTCGCTTGTCGTTTGGAAACCTTCGAACATCATCGAGTCGCTACAGCAACGACCGTACCGCATCGACCGGTTCGTATGTTCGTACACCATGAGGATGAAAGCGCACTAGCTATCCACGGGAGGAATTTGGAGGGGGGCGTGTTCAAAAAGCGATAAGTTTTGCGTTGCGTCTTTGAAGTTGCGCGCACGGGTCTTCTACCCCGTAAACAAGTCGAGAGGGAATATTTTGACGTTAATTGCTCCGCAATGTACGACTACGGATATACGTTGAACATATACATATACCTAACGATAGAGGCGGTGAAAAGTAGCGAGCGTCGATTTATTGTAGATAAAATGTGTGTTACGGGAGCATGATTTTGCTAAGCCGGTCGAACCCGATATCACGTGTTCACAAGTACCACTGTACGCAACCGCGATCCCGACTCACCCGCAACGCGACGCGACGGTCATTCGAGTCGATCGCTGGCACATTGAGCGAAAACTAAATTTGAACGAGGGATAATTCGACTCGAACGAGCTTCCTCAAACTCCATGAAATCGCACGAGCCGTGCGTAACTTACCACTAGCAGCTTTGCAACGTCGAAGCCGTTGCGTCTCTACTCGCTCGCGTACCTTTCCATCTCGAAGCGGAGTGTGCCGATATTGCAGCAATCCGTTTGCATAGTAACCGATGCGGAGTGTACATGATTCTTCGACTTTCGAAGCGAAGCGATCCCGTATTTTTGGAGACTTCTTTGTAAAGCCTCTGCGCGGGCAGGCAGAGCCTTGTAACGCGGTGACTCGGCTGGTCAGCGATCATGACTTGTCTTTGGAAACGGATCAGTGAATTCGCATTCCGTATAAAATTATCGTCCGTATAATTCCGTATCTTCGGGTCTTTGCGCGTAGCAACAGCGCATCGACTATGCTTGCTCCCGATATCGGACGATGTCCAGGAATTCCGATGATTTCTCATCGGACGGATTCACTTCACTTGCACGTCGTTCCAAGTGAGAAGAGGGAAACGAATCGAAAAACAAAAGAAAAAAAAGAAAGGGGAACTCCCCGGAGTCGCGCGGGCAGCGAAGGAAAAAGAAACATCCGACGAACGGACGCCGTCGTCCGTGAACGTATGAATATTTGACGAATTGTCAATTCGACAATGAACGTTTTTCTCGCAGATATTTCCGATTTCTCTCAACGGTATAATGCCAGGGCGAAAAACAATCACGTGGCCGTAATTCGAAGAATATACACATATAATTACAAAGTTGGAATTATCAGGTGAAATTCGTGTTTACCTTAATTTATGTGGCAGAAGGCATATAGGTAGGCAAGAAATATTCCCTCGGGGGTATTTCGGGCGGGTCGTTAAATTCCTTGGTTAAAAAATAAGCCTTGTGCGGACGGCTGGTTGCCGATACGGGGCGGCGGTGAGTTAGACGCGTTTCGTCTCGATCGCGTGCACTTGTACCGCGTGCTGCGTCTTACGTCGCTAACAGCAGTCCGAGATGGAGTTTATAGGTTTTCGCCAGGAGCGCATGAGGCGAGGATCGCCCACGATAAGCGGACGTCGCGCGCGGCCCAACCAACCTTACGCAACGAGAATAACTCATCGCTGCTCGTCGGTACGTCTCTACTTCCAACGGCGACTTCGCTTCGGTATTATCGGCGCATTATCAACAGCGAAGATCGTCGCGAGGACAAGAAGAATGCGCGAAAAGAAATAGCCGAGCGAAAGGAAGCGTAACGAAAAAATGAATATCGAATGAATATGTATAACGCAGCGCAGCGCGTACGCACACCATCGTCGACGGGTGGACGTATCGCGTCGCGTTCGTGGCGTTGGAAACTGCGGAGTCACAATTATTACATTCGCTTCCATACGAACGTATAGGTAGACGTGTTTAATGTAAACAGATTTATTCAATGGCAACGGCGAACCGCCCTCCGTGATAATAAAGTTTAGTTACGCCGGCGAGGAATTTCCCTCTCCGCGGTTAATAAGAACTTGGATCGTTTCGCGTTATCGCGATACTCGGCGTACGGTGATGCGGCATGTATACATCCGATCTATACAATACGTAACACACCGCACGCGCGTCGACCAGTCGACTATTTTTTCGCTTTTTAAAAATCACGTTGATAAAGAAGGGAATTATTTATCCGTAACCGTATCGCAAAGCGTTCCATTGTATAAACACGTGTCATCCAACTTGCCCTCGTCCCTTAAAATAGGCAAATCCGATCGGAACTGATTACCATATTCATTTAGCGACAGCGAAGGTCCTTCCTTTTCTTCTAATCTTCGATCTGACTGATTATAACTAGATGGTAGCACGCGAGGCGACGCTCGTCTGCATCGTTCATCTCTCTCTCTCTCTCTTTATCTTCGCGTTCCGACGCACACACGCACCCTAACTGTCAGATATTCGTCAAAATCCGGGGACGATCGATCGTTCGTCGGAGAGTCCAGTCCGTCGGACGGACGACGTGTCGAACGATTTCCTTCGTTCACCCGGTAGCCGGCGGGAATTACGTATACATGTATGATATGGCGATAGTTTTGAGCCTGAATCTTTTGAATAATAGATGGACAAGCCTTGTACCGCTGCTGCACCCGTAGTAATTTTAGACCGAATGCAGGTCGACCGTACGTACGTCACACCGCTGCTTTCATCGATAATTCAACTCTGTGGGGGTCCCTGCAGCAGCTTTTCGTGCATCGTCTTTGATTGACGCGTTTCGGTTTCGGTACGAAAGTGGTTTAAACGCGGTTAAACTCCATCCGTTGGGAAGTGCTCCGCGTGAAAGGTCATAAGCGAAACGGTGTTGCTTTGTCACAATTCACCGCTAGAAATAGACGACCGAGTTTGTCAATTAACCGAACGTTTTTGCCGCCTCCTACCCGTCCCCCTACCCCCGGAGAGGTTTAATCCGATTTATTTTCGCCCCTGCAAAATTGCGGTAGGAGTTTCGGTCGGGATCGACCTTACGTACGCCGGACGTATGCACACATGCACATGCGACTGAATATTTTCCATCGCATCTTCCGACCGAGCGATGCACGCGGTATTAAAAGGCTTTTCGGAATATACCTGCGCGTTATAAATTCAGACGAAGCTGTACGTCGGTGTATAGGTATGTAAATACGTTCACCCGACGCGCTATCGACTCGCGAAAATCATCTTTCCTAAATAATTAAAGCGCACGATCCGCGCCGCGAGATACACCTTTGAATTACATTCGCCGCATCGTTGACACAAAGTTTACGATACGGTGTGTTTTATTAGAGTAAATCTAGTGCGTTTTGCGGACGCGAATGGTGCGGCAGGTTGCAATAAGTACACGCACGAGTGGGGGGTGTACCTGGAGCAACGTGTGACGGACTCGCGCGCGTACTCGCGTACTTTTATTAGCGTTGGGTCGAATGTCGCGTGTACGAACAATGTGCACGGATGCAGCGTATATTGCATTTATAAATATATATGCAAACGTATGTCTGCTCGGAGACTCCTACGCAACGAAACGCGCTGCGGCAAAAAGAAGAAAAAAAAAAAAGAGAGAAAAAAAAAAAAAAAAAACAGAGGAAAGAAAAGCAAAACTTAACGCCACGCCACGCGATTCGAGGCGCACGATTTATCGATCATATCCACTGCGAGCTGCACGCTGTGCATGTCGGATATAACTCGAGCTGCTCGCGTTAACCCTTTTGATAATTGAATACCGAGCGACCACGTCGAATATTTAGAAATTCGTGCCATCAACTCTTCGAAACGGTAGCGATATGTATGCTACGCCAGAAATGAGTGTACACGAGTCGATTGTGCGTACGAAAATTTAGCAGGTCGATTATCGATCGATAAATCTCTCCGCGCCGATAATGACGTCGACGGCGACGATGATGAAATTACCGAGCGTTATCTTCTCCCCCAGCGCGAAGCTGGATAGGTCGGCCTCCGTTTACACGAGGAATCCGCAAACGAGAACGCAAACAAACAAGCCGCCTCCGCCGAACACACGGCTAACTCCAGCCGGACAACTGTTGCTCTTGCATGCATTATTGCGCCATTACGAGCACACTGCAGTCCGACACCTAAGCTTACACGTATAATTCCTCGACACATACGGGGGGGGGGGGGGGGGGGAGTGAGTGACGTATACCTACGTGTTGTATGTACCCGCGGTACTTCCACCGCAGCACTCCGTTCGCTGTAAAAAATTCTCTCTTTCACTCGACCAGCTGAATATCACGGAGACAATGAGCGGCGGGTTATCTCGCTATCGGAAAACGGAAATTCAGAGGTTTCAGTTTAGGGTGGAGTATAGATTCGGGAGGTATCGTTGGAACGAAGAATCGGGAGAACGGACTACTTTCAATCTTTGATTACTCGATTCTGAGCATCGGAGATCATGACACCGTGACAACGGGTGACACCTTGAAATTACTGCTGATGGGGTTCGAACCTTTCGAATGGAATTTAACCTGAAGCCGAATTTTGCGGAAATAAACAGCGATATTTGGACGCGTGCAGCGAATGTTTGAATCGCAGAAGACGCGGGAGAGAGGGAGGTAAAGAAAAAACGAAGTGGTAGGACCAGTTGTGAGTATTTTACAAACTTGACGAGATTTGCTTACAAATCAGCGTCATTAAAAAATTCCGATAAACGGCTCCTATACATACCGTCTCGTCACTCCCCGTACATCCACTTTCTCGTTTTGTGCGGAGCAAAACCTGCTTTTTTTTTTTTTTTTTTGGCGCGATCAAATTTGCGAATCGAAACGATCGTCGTCAATAACCGTAAAATTTGTTTATTCTCGTGATTTTTCATCGGCTGAAACGAGATCGATTCCAGAAACCGCGCGTCCGCTATCGATCCGCTTTTGTTCGAATAACCGCTTGACCGGAATGTAAAATCGGCTGACTTTTCCTTGCGTCGGTAAATAACGATCAATCGAATACTGAAAATCCTTGAACCGTGGGCTCCGCTGTGCGCGGCTCGCAAGGGGTGAATATCCGATCTCGTAAACACAACGATCCACCGATCACGCCCAGCTGGACGAACCGGACCAGTTTTCGTTTAACAATTGGTATAAAAGATCGGGGGCTTACGAAAAGTCGCCAGTAACAGTGAGGTTCGGTTAAACGAGATGCAGTCGCACACCGTGGGATTCTTGTTGGCGGTTTGCGCGGCGTCCTGCACCGCCGCCAAGTGTCGTCCGGGAGGTGGAGACACCCCGGAATCTTATATCTGCGAGGGAATCACCGACCATGCGGTAATTTCTTACGAGTTAGATCGACGGACGACGAAGATTCCAGCGATGACAACCCCGCATTTCGTGAACATTTGAAATTGAGGTACAATTTCTTCGTTTGCAGGATTTGAACACGATACCGGCGTCGGCTCGGAGGATCACCATAGTGAATTCGAGGATTCCTACGATTCAGAGAGGCGCCTTTGCGAGGTTCGTCGATTCTCTGGTTTCGCTGAACATAACGAACTCGGCGGTGTCCAATCTCCAGGCGGGTGCTTTTACGGGACTCGGCGAACTTCGCCATCTTATTCTCAACCACAACGAGATAAAGTCGATAAAAACCAACTGGATCCAAGACCTTCCGAAACTGGAGACCCTTCACCTCTGGCGCAACCATATAAACGAGATCGAGCCGGCGGTTTTCGACCACTTGCCGCAACTCGAACTCCTGGACATCGCTTTCAACGTAATCGACCATTGCATCCCTCCGGAATCGCTCGGTAAACTGAAAAATCTGAAAATAGTGTACGTCACCGGCAACCCATGGCCTCTGAGATGCCGCCCCCCGGTGATTTTCCACCTCGAGAATTCCCACGTTCGTCTCGTCAACACCTGGGGTTACACCCACGTCTTCATCGAGGAGTGCCTGGCCCACGAACCAGCCGCGAAGTACGACGACGTGGCATTGGACAAATGCGTCGCCGATCACGTCGCCAATTCCCGTAACCGCGATCACCGCTGATCTCCAACTTTTCGAATGTCGTCGAAAAGTTATCACGTAGGCTCTGGATATCCTTCGATCATTTCCAATTACTCGCAGCAGTATCGTTATCCGATGCTGTCTTCTAGCGATACGTATAATTTACACTGACAATAAGTAACTACGTATTATTACACTATGCATATCTAATATGAATAGACGAGTTGAAAAGTTTTATTAAAACCTGAGATGTCGGTGTAATTATTCGTAAGCGCGAATTATGCAATCTGTTTGTTCGACACGGCAATGATTCAGAGGATATACTGCAACATCGCGATCGTTGCAGCGACGGATAAAGGTAGGTACGCCGAGATCCGGACGGTTCATCCGCTGCGAACGGGTGTAGGGAGGCGCGCGTTGAAATACGGAACAATGGTTATTTAAAACGAATCGATCAGCCCTAGAACCGCGACTCCCGAACTACGCGACTAACACAAATTTTACTCAACTTGGCGCTACTCCAAAGCGCATCGAGCAGCAGCGCTTGGCGCTTTTTCCGCTCGGCGAAAAATCGCGAATTTCATACGTGCACGCATATAAATATAGTTCCATCTACCTCCACGGTGTATAATATAGGTAAAAAAATCGAAGCCTTCCGATCTCGTCAATTCTCGCCTCTTCGAACATCTAGTAGGCATCTCACTAGCATAATTCGCACGAATTGTAACTAAAATAGAAAGAGTTCGCTGACTCGACTCTCATTTCTTCGAAAAAGTGTTTCGCTAATGCACGGACGAGGTAGCTAACCCGCACGGGTAGGCGGCTGAAGAAATCGTTCGATTCTTCGGCAGAAGGAAACTGCAGCCCTGATTTATGGAGAGAGCGATTCTCCGAGCGGGAATCAGGAGAATATACATCGGGTCGTCGGAGCGCGAACAGAGCTCAAGCGTACCCGAGGCATAGGTATTACGCAGAATGTTCCAGTTCCCACGCACCTATATAATGCCGAGCGTACAGCGCTTGAACTACGACACCGCCTGATGTACGTACGTACGTACATTCCAGGAAACAGTTTCGATCGTTATTTCGGATTTTTTCAACGCTTCGAAACTCGTTTAAAAATTCACAAGCGTCTGCAAATTTCAAAAGGAATAAGGGTCGGACTAGATACGCTCGCATCCTTCGGTTCGCCGTTTACGAGCGATTCGCAGAGAAGGGTATCCGATCTGATTCAAAAGTACGTAGATCCGTGTAGTTAGACGCGAAACCGAGGTTGCCACGCTGTAATTTCTATCTGGGGCAAATGTTGGGTGATCGCGAATGTAATCGGTAGTTTTATACCCCGTAGAAACGTCGGTAACGACGGCGCAGATCCGGCCCGCAAACTTATCGCGTAATTCTCTACGGTCTGCTCGTAGGTACGATGATTGTTGGCGGTACAACACGGTTTGGTCTAGCCCAGTTTACCCGGGTCTGTTAGCCGTACCGGCTGTGCCGCGTCCTCCTACGGACGACGTGAATGTTTCAGGAATCGCGAGAGTCCCCTGAGCGTAGCGAACGCGACCGTTGGATCTGGGTGATTAATCATCGTCCGTGCAGTTCGGCAAGGCCGTCGCGACCGGTAGGGCTTGGCTTCGGATGCGTTGGGAAAAATTATACAAACCGGAAGAACTTGGAAGCAATTCAGGAAATTACCCCGTGAAACCATCAGAGCACAGTTACGGGCGATTGATTGATTGAAAAACCGATCGACGGACATCAACTCTTCTGACGAAGCAATTAACCGCGTTATCCTCCCTTGCTCGTTTTTTTTTTTTTTTTTTTTTTTTTTTTTTTTCTTTTTTCTTGTTTCTCGTTTTCCATTTCTCTGTTTTTCATTCGCTTTAGCCAACTCTTGGCGCGCCGAAATGCCGTTCGAGTACAAAAACAGACGTACCCCCGAACGTTCGTACCTCCTGGGTAAGAATTACGGGGTATGACACAGCCGCGAACACGGGCGAGTTCTCACTCGGCACCCGTGTGCGCGCTCGTTCTTCGAGCAATCAACATCCGTCCTCCGTAATAAATATAAAAGTCCGGCGAAGGTTGGGCAGGCAGCGTAGCGAGGGTGATTCCGAATCCGGAGGGTAAAAGCGGCGGGCAATGCCGGTGTATATTATTTGGCGAAATTCCAGCCGGCCGCGAGGCTCACTTCACGTTTTTCATCTTAGCACAGTTTTGCCGAACAAAAGGTGAAATACGTGCCCGCGCACGCTTATACCGTTCGACGGTGGTTCCCGTGCGACTTTTCCACTTTTTTGTTTATTAATTCCCCCGCCCCCCGCCCCCCGCCCCCCGCCCCCCCCCACCCACCACCCCGCGCCCCTATTCGCCGTTAACCATCCACCCGCACCCCGATCAAAAACCCCCAGCGGACACAGCGCGAGCTATCAATTTTCCGTAGTCCCAGACGTAAAGATGAATAAAAGAGGGACGTGTGAAATAAATCTGTGCGAAAAGTCGAAACTTTCCCGTTCTCAAAAGTACCTGCAGCTAATCGACTTAATTGATCCAATCGAATCCCCCCCTCCGAAAGTCGATCCTCCCCGTACCCGCGGCGGGTATATATTTTACGTAATCCTGTAATCCCGGCAGCTGTCTCTGTTCGTTTCTCGGAAGCATATACCCTCTCGTAGATCCTTGTCAACAGCCGAGGGACCGGGTACAAGGATCCAGACTGTTTGCGACGTTTCGGCGTAGAGCTAGCCGCGGCAGAAGTGAAGTTAGCGAGGGTGCAGCTAGGGCGGTAGTAACCGGGCCATTAATCGACGCCATATTGGCTGCGTCTATAGCGGGTCCTTTCTTCCCTCTCCCCCTCCGATCCACCCCTCTTCCTTTCTCTTTTCTTCTTCCTCCTTTTCATCCCCCGACCCAGCCTTACTCCGTCCCGCGGGCGCCGCGGCACCTAGGAGTCTCGGCTCGTCAACCCTCCAACTTGGAAATTGCTTCCCTCGTTTATAACCGGGACACCGTCTGATCTTCCCTGCCTCCATCCTCAACCGGCGAACCCCTCCCCGCCGTCTCCCCCGCCCCCGCCCCCGCCCCCGACCCCTCGCATCGCACTCGGGTACGTCGACACTTTTCGGATGTCATCGCCCCCTAGACTCTCGCATCTCTTGTCTTCTTTGTACGTAATTTTGTTTTTCTTTCTTCGATTATCGTCGTCGTTGTTATCGGTTCATTCGATGTCTGTCGGCTCCAACTCAAACTACCTCAAACGAGAGGGTCACGCTCGGAGCTACGGATGTAAGGGAGATGAGGGAATCGGCAGTCCGTCCACCCTCGATCTCCGTATAGGCGGATTTCTATTTGCCGTACACAGACACGTCTACTTTCTGGAATAACGTCACGTTGCAAGTCTAAAGTGGATGGACGTAAACGCAATTCGCGCTGTCACGTTTCGCTAATTACTTTTCCGTCGTATAGTCCCGCGCACCAACGTTACGGGAAATTACACGAGCTGCATCGGTGCAGTGTCTCTCACGTGACGCCCGTATATATACCTGTACGTAGACGAATCCTATACAGAGATTATACCCGAACGCGCACCTCGGTCCGTCCCTTAACAGCAAATTATTGCAGTCGGCTGCTACGCGCCCCCTGGAACTTGACGGCTCTCCAATTACACCTTTCGATTTCAATTTTGCGAATGCGCGTGATTCCTCGTCTCGTAGAATTTCGAGGTGACATAGATTCTGGTAAAAAGGGTTGAACGACAAACTATACGCTTCAAAAAAAAATCCAGGGATTGGCGCGCATGACGGGCTGTCATTCGCCGCGGTACTCGACACCAATGCACTCACATAACCAGCTCTTCAGCAAAATTGCAACGCGGTTTACAGTAGGTTCGAAGGTAAGCACGCGCGTCTTGAAGGTCGATGTAATAAAAGGCTTTGAACGAGGCTTCAAAGAGCCCGTAAAGCTGTGTCGTACGACGAAGAAGTTCCTCCGACCTACACATACATAATTCGGTTGCGACGATCCACCGGTTGAAAATTGAGAAAGAAAGAAGAGCAAAATGAAAAGGGAGAAAAATATTTTACACCTATTATCGAAAGGTTAGGTTAGGGTCATTCCGAAGGCGCGTTATAAAATTCACGTTCCACCTACTACGGCGGGGTGGTTATAATACGAGGTAATTAAATGAAATTAACGAGTTTATTTTTCACGCGTAAAAAGATCCAACGGTTCGTCCGGTGTGAGCGATAACAATTGTGACGCGGCAGAGAGAGAGAGAGAGAGAGAGAGAGAGAGAGAGAGAGAGAGTGCGTTATGTCATGTGAGAGGAACAGAAGCGGAAGGAAAAGAATGAAGAGAAAAGGAACCCGCCACCTCCCCGTGTACTCGCTCCCTGGCAATCACGCGCTGCTGCAGGAATCGCTAATTCCGGTAACACAGCGGTAAGCAAATTCTATGACTCGCTCTCCGCGCAATCCATAGCTCGCAGTCATGCCATACGTCACACGAACGAAAAACAGACGAATAATCAAACGCGTACGTTCGCCGATTCGGTGAGTTGTGCGCGTGCGGGTACACCAGGCTCATGCCTGAATACTCCGAAGGCATAGCGCAGAGATCGCACGTTGAGATGAAGGAGGGAAGGGAGAGAGAGAGCGGAGCGGAGCGGCGAGAGCGCGGGTAGAAGGAAGAAAAGAAGAATCCAGAACGAAAAGACTAACGACGAGAGAAAGGGGAGAAAAAATCAGCGACAACAGCAGCAGCAGCAGCAGCAGCAGCAGCGGCAGCGGCACGGTGAACTAGATTATTGTCTGAACCCTGACCGCGGAATTACTTATTCGGTAAAACTCCGCGGCCGTTTTTTTCTTGTCTCTCTCGTTGTACTATCGTTATTATTCCCCCTTTTCTGATTTTTTCTCTTTCTCATCGGGGATGCGTGCAGCTCGCGTAAGCCCCGTCGTGGTCCACCTCCGAGACGAGGAGCCTCCCTTTCGCGAGCAGCAAAACAAAACGGCGAGCACCGGCCCTCCAGAGTTGAGGTAGGGAGGATCCGGGTCACAGATCACCGTACCGCGTGAGCCGAAGAACGTCTCCCCTCCCCCCAGCCGGCACCGGCCTCCCATCTCCTCGCTTACCCTCCGACTACATGGGACTCTGTTACAGGACGCGCAACTCGAGCGAAGGGTGAAACCGGCCGCCACCGAGGTTAAAGGGCGTCGGAATTCACCCGACGATTCGCTATCACACTTCGTTCCATCCGTCCCTATTTCTCCATCCTCGGTCCTTCGCGGCGAATGGGCCGTTGTAGGTGAATTCGGTATTCGCTCTTATTCGTATTTCGCGGTTCAAGGTAAAAGTCAGGTATTCGCATAGGTACGGTGAATAAAATATTTCCACTCTATATGTATAGGTATAGAGGTGTACGGATAAATCGCCTTATAAGTTGCACGGTAGCGCGGTAGTATACATTGGTCATACGTTGGCGCACTTTCCGTTCCCACGTGTGTAATTATAAAACGAAATAAAAGAACCCGCGGCAGACTTCTAATTCAGCGCGGGGGATAACGGGGGGAAGGGGGTTCTTTTTTTCCGTTGCTTTTGCGCGAGGCCGTTCCGTTGCGGAGGCAAAGATGCGTAAATAAATATTTAAATGAAAGCAAGGCGCGCGAGTCAAGCAGAACAAGACTTCCGCCACCCACTGCGGTTTTGCATTCTTCACGTTCGGAATATCTGTACCAAGTTCCTGGCGCTCTTCATTTTTCTTGTTGGATTTTTTCTACTCTCTTCAATACCCATTCGGCGCGCATTTCTACACATTTTTATTTCGTATAAACACAAGGTGCATCGGCCATCAGGAATAACGATCTTCCAGCTTTCAACTATTTACAGACACACGTACACGCACGCACTTTGATGTTCGGTGAGAAGAACTTCGAACGAATGTAAAGCCTCGTTATTGACAAGTGTGCAAGGTATTCCTGTATTTCGCAATGACTTCCCATGGATATTTTCATTCCTCCGCCACAACGGAGGGACAAAAATAAAAATAAAAAATAGAGAAAAAGAAACGTAGAAGAGGAATAACTCTTTGAAAAGTATACCAAGTATTGTAACAATGTCATTCCTTACGAAGTCATGAATCCTGCCGTATTATTTTCAAGTTTTTTCTCTGCTTTCTTTTCTCCGCGAGCATAGCAATGCGCAAATTTACGAACGGAACGGACTCCCAAACATCGGAAGCTTCGTCCCGAGGCCTTGGGGATCTCTCGAGTAGCCGGAGACAAAAAGAGCGAGGACGGAGTAGATAAAGCGGCGGAAGGACGAAAGAAGGAAAAGAAGAAGAAGAAGAAGAAGACGAAGAAAGAGAAGAGGATAGGTTCGAAGACTGCAGGTAGGTATATAAGATCTTTACGAAGGGATCGGGTACTCAGCCTCCGTTGCCCGGAGTTCATGTTCAGCTTGCGAGGTCACTGGGCAGCCCGCCCGACAACAAATCATGGCTAATGATCCGCCCGTGCTTTACCGTGGCTCGCCTAACCTTACCTCAACTTCTTTACCTTCCTCACCTTACCTCGACTTGACTTGAGTTTAACTCGACTTGCCTTACCTGGACTCGAGTCGGCACCCCCGCTCTCCGCTCTCCGCTCTCCGCTCGCCGCTCTCCGCTCCCCCCTCCCCCGCCCTCTCCCTCCATCGCTCGCCTCACACGCCGTCCGATACTCGTAATTAATCTACTTATTGTTGGAACGATATATCCGGGGCTCCGTTTTCCTGAAAACTCTGCTTCGGAGAAACGGATAAAGATCACGAGCGTTTCGCACTGAATTTCGATACGTCGCGTCGTTCCGCGGCTCGGACGGAATTGGCGATAAATTTCTATGTTACCCATGCGGTTCAATTCTGAAAGAGGGACGAAGGGAAAGCGTTTACACATCGAGAGGGTCGCGGGTGTCACGTTAAGATGCGTGGGAGCACCCGATGCACTTCGATCGTTAGGTGCACCTATACGTATTGTACGCATAGGTAGGTAATAAGGATCGCGTGGCGTCGGTGCGTCGATTCGCTCAAGAGAACGGAATGAAGTAGAATGGGATTTATTTTATTATCCCTAGGAGTGGTACACCAGCACTTCGATACGTGTTAATGTTCCTCCACGTTTCAACCACCGTCGATGCGAACACGCTCCTCGGTTGTTACTATCCTCCACCCGTTACCATTCGCCTAGATATTGTATGCTTGCCTCGACGAGATCCCTACGCTCGAATGCGAAAAGAAAGAAAAGGAATGAAAGTAGTTATACAAAGATGAAACAAGTCAGTGAGAATAAACACGATATAGAGCGTGAAATTAATCGAGACTCCGAGGGTTTTTTCGATCGCGAATCTCGCACTCGGAAAGAGGTCCGAGGTGGCTGTATTCTATATTGTGACGTGTATACGCGACCGCGTGAAAAATTGCAATGCATACATCAAAGGTTTCGTGGCGACCAGCGGAGCTGTTCGAGATATGTTTTAACCATAAATCGGGGTAACGCAGCGCGGAATTATAGATAGTAAGTAAGTTGCGAAATTTCGCACGTCATTAATCCGCAATTATTGACGAGAGACGGTGAAAAAAAAATCCATTGTCAGGAACATCGATATACGGGTATGCCTTGATCGTGATATATGGCTAATCGATCGGTTTATCCTGGGAAGGTAATCCGGTCGTACCCCCTGTCGCGGAGGTTCGAAATGACAAGCGGTAGTTCTTCTTTTTCCGCGATTCGCGGGTATGGATTTTATTATACATACATGTATACGTGTGTACACGGAGCGCGGCGAAAACATTTCTCGTGATCGCGATCGGCGATTATGATCAGGCGTGCGCGACCCACCCCCATCGTGGAATGGCCTGCAGAGGCACATGCGTGCGTATGTACGTACGTGTGTGTCGGTGATGCTCCTTTGTCGACGCACGTGCGTTCGATATAGTCAGTCGGTTCATCTGAAGCGACGATGACGCGGTGCGGGGCGAGAGTAAAGGAGATAACGGATAATCGGGCGCGCGGCCGAAGCTCATTGTCGAATATAATTCGTAGCCTCGTCCTTTCAGAACCGTTCCGCGTCCTGACGACGTTCCTCGTGGATTCACTCTAGACGCTACACCAGGTATAAATATACAACGATGTACGGGTAACGATGTAACGTAAAGTCGCGTTCGCCGAAAGCGAGCGATCCTTTCGGCAAAATGGACAAAAGGCAACGATCGCTATAAGTAGCGAAGTCTGTCACGTATCGGATTGCACGCATCTGACTCTTTGCTTTTTTCTTGTCCTCTTCTCCCGTGCCTGCCTCTTATCTTCGTTGCCGCGAGACGCGAGAGCAAACGAAACGGCGAAGAGGAGAGGAGCGGAAGAATCGGCCGGTCCCTCGCGAGCGAGCGAATGATCACGCGCTACGATTCTCCATTTGGTTCACCCTCTTCGACTCCCCGTAGACGCCGTTGATCGCTTCGGATGACTCCGGTCCCCCGGCCGGGTCTGGAACGTGACGTGACGTCATTATGCCAACTGCCAATGCAGAGATCCTCCCTAGGGACCGAACCAGACGAGGCTCAATAACGTCCACGCCTCCACTTCCTCTTTCTCTCCACTGTCGAGTCTGCTCTACAATGTCCCGACTCGGTTCTCGTTCCTACCAATTCCTTTCACTCCGGTATCCTCTTCCGTTTGAGAGCATTTCAAACGCGAAATTATGTCCAACGTATGTACGACGTATAGGTACGTACGTACGTACAACGCGCGGTAATACCTCTTGCAATCGACGCGCATTGTCTCTGGAATGACCCACGTATCGGCTACACTTGTTCATTTTCACGGAGTATAAAATGGTCCAAAGAAGCATATCAGCTGTCACCGGATTTCAACGACGCACGAAATATCGATTCTCGACAACCAGTTCGCTCACATGTTTTTCGTTCTTTTCGTTCGCGCGTCTTTTTGTTTCTAGTTTATGCGTAATCGATTCGCTCGATTTCCGATATCTGTCCACGACGCAGAACTCCCCGTGACTCGACGAGGAGCGGATTAACGGTACACATCGTCGTCTCGGCGATACGATGACGCTACACGCTCTTGAAATTAAAGTGGTCATTTGTCTTAATAACTGTTATTCCCGTTACGAGGCCAGTCTAAGAACGCATATAGTTGAAGCAAAGAATCGGGAAAAGAAACACAGTTTTTTTCGCCACTTTTCCTGCGCCGAGGGATAAAAACGACCGGATGACCATTGGATTACTGCTCGGCAACTTTTGTAATTTTTTTTTTTCTTTTTTCTTTCCTAATGCACGACTCGTGAAACGAACGGTTCGAAGGAGGCTTCTACGTCGGGTGATCGGGGAATCCCCGTTTTTTCCGCGATCTCCCGTTCTCTCTATTTAGTTTCTTTTTTTTTTTTTCTTTTTTTTCTTTTTTTTTCGAATCAATATATTATATTTGATCGAATTTCCGATCGGTGTAATTTGTACGTGGCGTATGAATTTGATTAAAAATTCGTGATATATTCGACGTTGCGGAATATGTAATTAATTGATGGTATTATCTTTTTGCGGTCCATTCTCGATTTTAAATTAATTTATTGTATCGCGAATTTTCAAATAGGTATTGAACGAATCTACGCTCTCTAGCGTTTGTATCATCGTTCGATAATGTTCGTAACTCACCGCACCTACGTAGGTACGGTTTCCGTATTCCTGTAGCTTCGATCGTATCGATCTTTCCCAATTATCGGTCGTTGTCTATCTTTCCCGCGCGTCCGACTCGCGAATTTTGCGGGATGTTTTTTATTTTTTTTATTCTCATGCAGGTTTCGATTTTCGATAACGATCGTTCGGAAAATGACTCGCCGCCGCGTCGGCAGAACCCGTACGGAGGTGCGAAATCGGTTCGTGTATTTCAGAATTTTTGCGGTGTAAATCGAAGTGTTGCTAATCGCGGTTCCTGCACGGGTGCGCTCCCGACGCGGACGGAGGCTCGGTCTCTCCTCGGTATCGGGGCCGGTTCGTTATACCGAGTTTTGCAGTTTTGCGGGAGTCGCGAAGTGCACCGATGCGGCAAGGACGATTCAAGGAAACGAGGGTTCCTCGACGAAAGGCCACGGCGGCTAAAAGTCGAAACCGCATTTTTAACTCTCATAGAAACGCATCGGCCTTTTACGGCCTTGTACGCACAGACGACAAATCGTGAAGATTCGCGATCCCCTGGGTTCCCTTCGAACTGGAGTAAATTTTATAAACGTTACCGACATCGTCACCCGCCAAGTTTTTCGCCCAACGTTCGACGGCGTCGCGTCCCGCTCGATGTGATCGCAGCGTTCGCGATAAATCTCGTTCACGTTCGATGAAGGATATCTACGGCCGCTGGTCCTCGGGTAGGAATACAATCATCACCGGCAATAGTTTTTATCGGATTCTGTTTTTTTCTAATGAGCCGAATCGGCGTTAGAAAGTCTTGTTCCATTCGCTGGCTGACTTCTGGGACTTGTGGAATTTCCAAATCCCAAGGCTATATCCGTGCACAAAAGGTAACGTGGCGTTATTGGCACCGGACACCGACAAGGATTTACCAAACGAAGAACAACTAACGGGTATATTTCGATCATTCGGCTTTGGTCCAGGTCGCGGGGACTGGCGGTCGCCGGGCCTGCCAGGATCGTTTCCTTTCCAATTCTACCGATTCAACGGACCTCTGCGAGTACCTGTCCGTGAACGCGGAACGCGCGATCCCGCTGTTAGAAGTAGAAAATCGATCCGCGGAAAGGCAAAAGTTTTCATCGAATAATCGAGGCGTATTCGAAAATTGACCGACGATCGAGCGTCGTATACGTGACGAAAGTGAAATAATTATTGTCGTACAACTAATCAACATAAACGAGAACTCCTCGATTAATTTTCACTATGAAGAATTCGCGGTGTCTGCTGTACAAAAAACTTCAACCTGGACATCAAGTATAACTTGTATATAAAAAACTACTACCGCATTTATAGAGTCACGATTTAATAACGGCGTTTTCTCCTCCGCTGGGTATTTCCCGGCTCTTTTTTTCCCCCCTCATCTCCTTCCCGGTGCCATTCGAACGATGTTCTCTCGCAATCCGTTTGAGCTTGTACAATAATTGGGCGAATCACCGCTACCGGACTGGACGATCTTTGTCACGTTCACGGCGCTTTGTACAGAAACTACACTACGCAACGCGATCGTTGTCGCAAACCATGGTAATTTTACCGTGAACGAATTCGTCGAGACTTACATGACCGTCGAGACCGCATGATTCGCAACGATCTTTACGTCGTGTTTTCGGGTTAATAATTTTGCCATCGAATTTACGGTTGGACACCACATTAGCTCGCTACGGCTGCCGCCTGTATACACGTACAGCGTACACGTAACGCACAGGCCTATTCAAAGTATCAAATTAATTAGTTGTTGATAAGTAATAAGAAAAAAAGGTAAGAAAAGGGGGGAAAAAAGTGTGAGCAATTAATTCGAACCACTCTTCGATTGCGTTATTATGTACAGCTGCTGGGCGAAAGAGCCTTGACGGAGACCGGCTATCACGGGCATCTGGGCGTAGCGAAAAACCGTGACAAGAAATCGACTCGGAGAACGCTAAAACTGATTAAAATGAGAATTCTGCCCCCCTCCCCCCCCGCCCCTCTATTTCCTTAGCTCCTTCTCGCTTCCCTCACCCCCCCTCTCTCTCTCTCTCTCTCTCTCTCGGTCTCTCTCTACTCTTTATCCGGGACGAGACTCGTACCGATCCATACGTTCTACAATCGAAGCGATTCGGCTTGGCAGACGGTAGGTAGTTCTTCCATTCGTTTAATCGCTCGCGTGAACCAAGCCCGGCGATGTGCAGCTCGCGGAGCGGGAAAACATCTCAACGGCAATCCTCGATTCTCGATTCTCGATTCTCGATTCTCGATTCTCCGCCAGACTCGAGAGCTCGTGTCCATCCATCCGTACGTGCCACGGATATCTCCGTACGCCGTTCGCCGTACGCGACTATACCTGTATCTGTACTCGAAGCGGAGCATGAAGTAGATGATCTTGCTGCAGGAGGCCTCTTCTCAGCGTCGACTCTCGGACGAATCGTGAGTCAGCCACCTTCGCGCTTGACGGCCCGATTGCAACTTGCAGCACCGGCAAACACCAACATCATCAATTTAGAGCCGGCAGATCTTCGCTCGATTTAAAATTACCTCACTTTTAATACGCGTGCTATTCCACGTCTCGCGGATACGGTTCGTGCCCGATCTACCTACACTACGGGATACTTACACATATACGCGTACACGCGGGTGTCGGTGTGGCTCTGGCGAAGAGATCCGCAAGAAATAAGAGGGAGAAACCAAATCGAGGGAGGGGGAATAAGAAAAAATGAGGAAAATTGAGCAAATAAACAGAATCGCACCGCGCGTATCGAATCGTAATGGCGATTCAATTCTACCGCGTGGACGCGGATCATCTCTTCTGCATCTCCGCGTGTAAATCACCGGCGTTAATTTTTACGGTGGAAAACTCTGACTGATATACTCCCCGTCGAATCGGAGCCTAATTGCTAATGGTAGAATTACGAGAAGTTTTTCCAACGTATTATCTCTGTTTTACCCAGATTTTACGCGTGTACTACAGAAGTATCGCACACACGTATCCATAGGTATACACATAGGATAGGATTTCAGGGTATCGTGTCTATAGTCGCGAGAGCGGCAAAGGTACGCAGGTACAGACGATGCACGATTGTCCGCCGGTGAGATCAATTCGCGATATCTCCTAAGAACGTGTAAACGCGTTGTTGTTGTTGTTATTGTTGTTGGAGTCGGAGCGGTTGCGCAAAGCGTTTATAGTTGGCGATGGAAGGAAACGAACGGAGCGCGGGCTGCATCGACACGGTTATAACAAAACAGGCATCGGCGTAACTGGTAACAATCGATAATTAGAACAATTACATTATACGAGATAGCGTACATACGTACAGGTGCCGCGAAGCATCGATTATTCCGCGCGCGCGAGCCACTATCGAGGCTTCAACTTGCACACTAATTATTATTTGTATAGATTGCCGGTGCCGGACCCGCGCCACCGCGAAGCTGCGACTATTATCTCGTGCGATCGCGAAAAGATCAGGGTCGGGAGTAAAACGCCCGCGGATCGGCATTCAGCCTCGGCTGCAGTTCACAGAACAGTGCACAGGGTGAAATTTTCAATTGCCGCGATCAAGGGGAGGGGGTGAGAAAAATGAGAAAAACGTTGGATTTATCAAAATTGGGGAAATAGGTGAGAAAACGCGAGCGTGTAACGACGTCGGATGGCTGCCGGAGATACAAGTTGCTACGTATACGTATCATATCTTTGCCAAGACGCGTCCAGGGATCGGTGGTGGCCGCTGCCGCGGCTGTGGCGCCCCGACGCGCCGCGGATGTGCCGGTCACGTTGCGGATACCTCAGAGCGCGCGGCCGGGTGGGGGGATGGAGAGTTCTCCGCGTCCTAACAGAACCGGTGACCTATGACACCCACGCTATAAACAATCGCCGAGAACTAGGGAGCGAGGAAACCGGGACCCCGAGAGCCGAGAGCCGAGATCGCGGATCTCTGGACTTCCAAAGAAGCGAATCGGCAGCGAAACAAGTTGAGAACCGACGTTTCTCCTCCGCCGGTATTTCTTGCGCGTTTCCGTCCGTCTCTCTTCCCTCGATACGTCTCGCCCGTTTCCTCGCTCTTTCGGGTCCGAGACGACGAGATGAGATGCGGATGCGAGGCGACGCCGAGGGTCGAACCGTCGGCGTTTATACCCGTGTGTGCATACAATACGCGTTCGGCGTGAGGCCGAAACCGCGGCCACCGGACGCAGCGAAGAATCACCCGCCCCGCTCGATCCCCGCCGTCGACGTTTCCCGAATATTATTTCGACGGATGATCCGATCTCGGCGCATCGGTAAACAGATACGACACCGGACGGTACGTAAATTGCGCGCGAATATCCGTACGATCGCGTGCGTGGAAATTTCGCGATATTCGCGATACCTGCGCAACCTGTGATTTTATACGCGTTACTCGATTTTTCTTCGTCCGCTTCGGAATCAGGCGTTCCCCCGACACCGGACGCCTTTCCATGAAGAAAGACAGGCGACCTGAAAACTAACGCAGATGTACCGGACACTGAGCTACAAGATTTGTTACAGAGTCCGCGGAGACATCGGAGAGGATCGCATAATAAACGTAGTCTATCTTATTGTACCGCAGCGGTATTGTTAACTTTCTCGTACGTACCGTTTTCTAGCTAACCGATTCCATGAATCACCGTAACACGACTATAAAATGAACCACATCGCGAAGCTGAATTCTTTGTCGTCGTCACGGTGCGGGCATAACGGACAGGTGTGGATGAAACGTACGTATACATCTAGACGGTATAAAATGTGGTTACCGGTGAATATTTTCACCGAACCAATGGAAATATATTTTACCGGTAATTCAAGAGGCGGTAAAAGCGGGTTGTCGGACTGCGTTATTACGGAATTCGCGCGAGGTAGACGGTCGATCCGGTGCAACCGTTCGGTGGTTCGAACCGATTCCGCTAACCGAACGAGCGGATATCGCTCGCCGCTGCGAAACTCCGATAGTTACGAAAGCAAAACAAAAATAGCAAAACAAAAACAAATAAAATACAGCCGAGGGCCGACCAACTTGTAATTGCATAATTTTTATCGGAAGTCGAAGATTTTACGGGGAGGACTGGACTGTACCCGGGACTGTACTTAGCGCCGCTCTCCGTTCCGAGTTTCTCCTCCATCCCGACGATTCCACCAGCCTCCCGCACACGATTCTCTTCCTTCGCGGCTGTTTGCCACGATTGCGTACATTGCGTGCCTCCCAGAGGGGCAACATCGGTATAAGCAGAGGTTAGCTGTACGGCGTACAAGGGGCCATCTCGTGCGGGACGAATTCCTGGAAATGGTGCACCGCGTTTTGTATCGGTGGCCACAGCGATAGCCGCGGTTGCGCTTCTGTTACGAACTCGCCTCGCAACGCCGCCGAGAGGGAGGAAAAAACATACAAAAAAAAAAAAAAAAAAAGAAACGAAACGAAACGCGCGCCGCAAAATTGCACGCGAAATATTTTCTATCCTTACCGCAAGAGTTTCGTCTAAAATCCAAATGCGATTGCAAAAATCGCATGGGACTAATTATACATATAGACGTACAGAAGCCGCGAAGTTGGCTTCAGGTACGCGATATAATAAGAGATTAGAACTCATTTAGAGCACAACGCGAATTCATTTGTCTCTGAACAAAATAATCCGTTTCCCGACTCTCCGTGTATATATCCGTGTGCCGCACTGCAGTCGCGCTATACGAGATGGATACAGGTATAGGTACGCGCGCATATACACGCCTATGTATACGTACATACTTACGTACGTGACACGTATAAAGGTATCCTACACATAGGTATACACGTTTAATTCTCTTCAGCGAAGAATCGCCGCGGAGGTGCAGAAGCGGACGAGAAGGAGCGAGTGGCGGAAAGGGGTAAGGAGGGACGCCGAGCAATCTCGCAGTAATCTAATTTCAGTGTGCGGAGGGTTCCAGGAACGCGGCGTGACATTAGCGAGCCATCCTCGGTAGTGCTGTCCTTACGTCCGTCGGTCCGTCCGTCCGTCGGTCGGTCGGTCGGTCGGTCGGTCGGTCGGTCCGTCGGTATCTCATACACGTATAGGTGGGTATCTATATCCCCCCGTGTACGCTACCCATAGGTATTCCACGTAACCGTCTACTATACAATACGTACGTGCGCTTTACTCCCGCACTCCGAATACAGGTACGCCGGCGTATGCGTGTATAGAAGGGCGAGGGTTGCACGAGGGTACCCGATGCGAAACGCGTCGTTTTTACAGCCCTCGAGATCACCGTAGGAATACAAGAGGTACGCGGGCATCGGATGACCACCGCGTCGCGTCATCCACCGCGTACACAGTGCGACTTTGCGCCCGTATAGAAAGTGCGGTTGCTCACGACCGATCTGAATAAAGTATGCCAACCGTACGCCGTACGCCGTACGCCCCCGACTCGGGATCCTCGCAGCTTCCGTGCCGGAGCACAATGAGAGGTTCGGTCATGGAATAGATTCGTGTACCGGTGATGAAAAGGGCATCGCCGCACCGCGACAGCGTCCGCGGTTCGACTACGTTCGGATTCAACTGGCGCCTCTGAAAGATCCAGCTCCGTTTGGCTGAAAAAAAAAGATACTTCAAAAGTAAGGAGTCGTGTGGAGTATAGACGGACGAGTACCTCTAACCTGCAGAGATGTGGAATTCGCTCGTGATCCGCGCATGCATATATATGCATTTGGTGTAGCCACGCAGCGTGTGAGGACGGCGGAGGGAAAAAAAAAAACAGAAATACGAATCGAAGCCTGGAATTCCGTAAGTGTACCTCGGGACCGTGCGGATTTTCAGGTTTCAATTCCGGGATTCGGAGGTCAAGCCTGGAGCCCCGAAGTGGAGTGTACGGGGTCCTCCTCCGCGAGGCGAGTCGGCAGCAGCGACGGGTCGGGGGATCGGAGCATCGGAGGTATACCGGGGGGAGGAGGGGAGGGCGGTACGCGTTTCTACCGTCTCTCGCGTGACCCGTGAACCCTCGGACGTAACGAGATCTGTGCCTCTTGCAGCCTCCCTCGTTCGCTCCATAAGTACGCTCTGCCTGCCTCTGGCCTCAATAAATTACCGCTTCTATACCTCCCCGCCAACCGTTCACGTTCTCGCAGGACCTACGTGCACTCTTCTGTCTCCGTTTACTTCCACCTATTCATCTCGTTTTCTAGCTTCACCCCTCCCCCCCTCCCCCCCCCCCTATCATTCGCAATTCCAGAGGGCTGCTTCGGGCCGACCGAGAGGACGTTGCTCGCGGTCGAATCGCACCGCCGCCGATGTTTTCGCAGGTGAACGTTTCCCTCCTCATTTCTCACAGCGTCGTCGGCGATCTTCCCTTTTTAATCTCTCCCCCCTTGTCCCTGCGGCGGAACGGACGATGGATAAATTGAGGAGGTACCTATGAACCGTATTTGAAAAAAACCTACGCGTTCGCAGAGTTTCGCTCTTTTTTGTCTCATTTTTTTAATTTTTTTTTTTTTTTTTTATTCGCCATCGTATCTCCGACCGGATTTTCATTTCGATCGTTGTAATTTTTTTGTTTTTGTTTTTTTTTTTTTCATTTCTTCGAACGACGCGCATCGCAGTTGGAGTACGTACCTACGTACCAGTTGCAGACGAACGGGACGTAGGACAAAAGAAAACCCGTAGAAACGAATGAGAACAAATGAAATCGAAATAAAATGAGGTAATCGATAGGCATCGATGAGTCGAGATATCGCGCAGATTGAAAAACGTCCGGTGCAGCGTACGGCCGGGTTCGTACGATCCGCGCGGTACAAGCGCGACATCGAACGCACGCGCCTATCTCCCGAATTTGACAAACGAATAACTATATAATGGCAGAAGGCAGGCGACATCGCTGGCTGAGACGCGGCGAAATATCACCATTGTTTACCATTCCGTTGTTGGCCGAGATTAAGACGCCGATACGCCGTATAAAAGAAGAAACTGGGAAGTGAAAAGTGAGCGAGAAAGATTCGCCTGCGCGAGATGGAGAGAAGGAGAGGGAGCGCGAGAGATATGGAAGTGGAGAGAGAGAGAGAGAGAGAGGGAGAAGAGAAGAAAGCCCGCGATCTCGTGCACCCACACATGCCGCGATTCCGTCGATATAACCGGGTACAATATGTACAGCGGAGCCGCGGACCCGAGGGAGCGCGGTACACGTACGGCCGTGGCCCGCGTATGCTAATGAGGAGGACCTTCCGTTCCTGCGGGGCTCCGGTCGCCCCCTACCCGTTGCCCCCCCCTGCCCGGAGAACACGCGTTCCTGACCCTACGCCGTCACGACTTTCGAACAATGGCGTCGATATACATGTCTCATTTATATACGTGCCCCCGAAGACACCGAGTCCGAGTGAAAACGGAACCCCTGCAGTCGCGGTTGAGTTCGCGTACAAGGCACAAAGCGGACGAGATCCGCTTGTTCTCACGTTCGTTCCACGGGAGTCGTCCCCCTGTGGATTTCGAAGAGACCGAGAGAAAAGTCAAAAAAAGTCGCACGTCGCGAAAATCGATGAAAAGGACGGAACCGGCGTGCGACACCGAATTCCGACGAATCGGTTCCAGCCTATTTCACCTATACTTACATCCCGCCGATAAAAGACGCACTCCGCGTCGTCACCGAACGACCCTTAGCTCTCGAGGGATGATCGCACCCTCGCGGTAGCCACTCGACGAGCCTAAACGGGGAATAGAGCGCGGGTTCGCCGCGCCAGACCTACCCCAACGAAGGGGGAGCGGCGACCCCTTTGAATCGTAAACCCCAAACTCGTCCTACCGCCCCTACCGGACGCCCCGGACCTACCCCACTTGTCTGCGAGTGAGTGGCGGCCCGGAGGGCGCGTCGACCCTCGCCTATCCCCTCCTAACACAGAGACACAGTTTTCCTCGCCCATTTATACCCACATTCATCGCGTATATCTCGACATCGCCGTCCGTCGTATCTCCGCGATCCGATCCACGTTTCCACCCGCGGCGCTGTTTCATTTTCAACGTTTCACGCACCCGCGTAAGAACGAACGATAGATGAGATGCGACAAGCGACGATTGATCGATCATCGCTATCGCACTTTTAACGAACAGAAATTCGAACGGGCGATAATTTACTCGCGGTTGGGGCGGAGGCAGGCGGGGGATTCGTGATTCGTTGGTAGTGTCGTACGATGTACCCTAACGATACTACTTACCTACCGCAATTTTTGGCCGAGCTGAGGTAACCGCAGACGTCGGATACGCTCGTCGGCGGACGCGAGGTCATACGTTGGGATTAATTAGACGCGATAAGCTCGGCGGACTCTTGGTGTGCGAGAGTGGCGAGGGGGGGCGGATTCGGAGTAGCCGTGACCGAGTACCGAGGGTGGTTATTCGAGGGTGTACAGCCGGTGTATCGACACGGACCACGGGAATGCGAGCGTTGAATTCTATCGCGCGTAATCTCGCGATTGCGATGTCGAGTGTCGTTGCGGCACCCGAAGCCGACGTCAATCCTCGACGGTTCTCCTCCCCGACGACCTCGTCCGAGCATGAGAAATACTCCGATATTACGACTGTGTCGTTCGCTCCACGTGCGGCTATATTCCTCCGATTGCGAGCGGGAAAATTGCACCGCTAATAATTTTGCAGGAACCGAGCGGTCGCGGTCGCGGCACGCGAGGGGAAACTTGTACGTTTTCGATCTGTATCGTTCGACTTTGAATTTGTTAGTTTGTTTGTTTTTGTTTTTTTGTTTGTTTTTTTTTTTTTTGTGCCGAGAAACGACGAAGAAAACAATAAAAATAAAGCGGTCCTGAGCGCAGCTTGAGCTTTCACGCGGCCAACCCGACGCTACCATCTTGACCCGTATTATCTAGCCCCTGCCTACTCTACCCTCTTCCTTCCTCTACCTCCTTAATCCCCCTTTCCAGTCTCCCTGCTGTCCTCCGGGCTCCACCGTCCTCGGCAGCTATCTTCTTCTCGCCTCCCTTGCGCCAAGTTTCTGGCGCACGTGACGTAATACCTACCCACCTACCCACCTACCTACCTATCTTCCTTCCTTCCCTCCTTCCTATCTTGGTAAAAGCTTCTCTAAAAGCTATACGTGAAGATGCGTTCTCGATGACCGAGCTTCGCCGATACGCTTTGAGCTGCGTCGTCTCATCTCACTTTGATCTTCCGATCCTTTTGATTAAGACGACATAGTTTACTCTGCTCTCTGTCCTGGTGCGGGAGTGTAGCTACCTACCTATTGAAATTAATCGTTGACTCACATTTGAACGGTTCATTCTTGACTCAATTAATTTGTAAATATTTCAAAATCACGAGCTACGGTGGGATCATTCGATAATCAGAGTCGAAAGATTTGAAAAATTAGAATAACGAGATGGATTTCGTACATTTCGAACATCTCGCAATTCTTCACTCGTTCGTCACAGCTGAAACAATTTGACGCGCGTTCCTATATTCTTTCGATTCTCTTCCATGTATAATTTCCATCTTTGTGCCCATACCGTGGACTTTCAACTTTGCGCGTGGCAATACCTGGAAAACTCCATCACATCCAATGGAAGAATGTTATTCGATTTTCGATACTAGCAAAAATCGAAATGGCCCCGCAACTCGACACCGTAAAATGTAGCCCTACTTTATTCAAGTCGTAAAACATCGAAAATTCTCTGGATGATTTGGAGAAAAAAAATTCATGAACCACAATTGTCCGTTCTTTGAAATCTGTTACCGTTTGATTCGCCAAAAAAATGGTTCCAGTGTCTCTGTATGTTTTTTTTTTTTTTTTTTTTTTCCTTCCGTACGATGCAAATCTATCCCACGAAAAGACGACCCTCTTGAAAGGGAGTTTCCGACTTCCAAGATAGTACACGTCGTGAGAGTTGAGAATACGGAGATAAAAAAATTCACGCATAAAAACATCGGATCATATTACGCAGGGATACCTGTCCAATAACTTTCGATGAAAAGCAAGCAAGAGATCAATCCGTGCTTATTCATAGGAGGTTTCGTGAGGTTTTCAAAGAGCAACTCTCACGTGACTTCTCCGTACGATCGGGTGCCGAACGTAATTGTTGCGCTGTGTAAGTAGGTATTCACAGCCGCAGTCGCAATTGAGAAATTTTTCGTTTCGTCGGACGAATGCATCGCGCGAGTTTATAAGTGAAAGTATACAGCGGTAAGCGTCGCGAACATATAGCTGAAATTGTACGGTTACTCAAAAATGGAGCAGAAAGAGAAAAGCATAATGTGTATAATAAAACTAAAAATAAAACAACGAAATAAGGGACACGCGTTCTTCGCGTATCGCTTCCGTGCTCTAAGCAATTTTTAGCTCTTCGTTCGCCCGAGCGAAGCGCTACAACCAGATAGTTGAGTGTGTGCGTCGAGGGTTTCCTCCGTAAAGCTGACTCGCAACGTGGACATATGCGCGGGGGTAAATTTCTACGCGAACTTACCGCGCTTCGTGACTAACGAGACGCGTAGGGTTTTCCCTGTCACGACGCAACATTGATTTCGACAGATGTAATTCCTCTCTCTCTCCCTCTGCGCATTGATCGGAAGGAGTTGGTCACCTGCGGCGGGTATCGGACGTCTTCCGATACGTCTGAATAATACTTGGAATCGTAACCGTGGAATCCTCCGAACCGATCCACCCCAAAAAAACTAACGATCAGAGAGGAAACCCCAGCGGAGGGGAAGAGTTGCGAAAAGTTTTGTCAACCGGATGCGTTGGAGAGGGGCTGCTCCATACGTGGTCCAACTTTTCACTAAAAACGACAGGTAGAGCGAGAGAGTGAAACGCTTTTTATTTCGCACCGAATGCATTTCTCCCCTGGAAATGTCACCTCCCCCCACGTATGTAGAAGCGAGAGATGAGATCGTAATCCGGGAATGCCGGACGTCAGAGGTTGGTCGGGCACTCGTCGGATCGTGGGAGTCCGACGATTTCCCGTTGGTAGGTGGGTGCTTGAGTCCGTCGAACGGCGGAGTTCGGTACGGCGCGGCGGTTCCCCCCGCGATCGCGGGCTCCCCGTCGTACAGCGCACTACCAGCGCCGGCACTAACCCGCGGCAGAAGCATAGCTGCGCTTTTTCCCGCCAGTGAGAAATGGGGTCTCGGGTGTGTAAACCCTGTTACTGATGGAGGCCATTCCGGTCCAGGGGAGGCGTAGCTTCGCCTCCGTCCAAGGGGTTTTAAGGACTTAGACCGACATTAGCGTCCGGGGGACCAGGGACCGGGGTCGGTGGCTCGGGGATTTTGAAACCGTGAGGACAGGGACGCAGAGATGCAGGGATGCACCGAGCGAGGAAGGACCTCGAAGAGGAGCGAGCGAGGGGACGGGTGGTCGGAAGACGGGGGTGAGACTAGTCGATGGGTTTCGCGAGGAGATGCCGAGGGCGGGGGCGGGGGGGGGGGGGGGGGGGGGTGAGTAGGGATGGATGTGCGGCGATTTGGTTTCCAATCATGGGACGTCGGGCGGTGGTGCAGGCGCTATCGAGCGCGCCGGGGGCCAGGTCGTCTCTTCCTGGGACCCCGCCGCCTCCGCCGCCTCCTTTACTCGGAGCCGCGTCGGTGCCGCTGGTGCGAACCACCCCATTCCGGCCTTTTCTCTCCCTTCCTCCCTCCCTCCCTCCCCCCCCCGCTCTCTGTCTCTCTCTCTCTCTCTCTCTCTCTCTCCTTCTCTCGCTGCACGTCCGCGTCTCAACCTCTTCCCCCCCCCGCCCCCGCCCCTGCCCCTGCCCCGCTCCACCTCGTCGCGCTATTCCTCTTCTCCACCGCCAACCACCTCGTCGTCGCTACCGTGGCACACACGAACGCGTGCAACGAGCGAAAGAGAGAGGGAGAGGGAGAGGGAGAGAGAGAGAAAGAGAGAGAGAGAGTGAGTGAGAGAGGAAGAGAGGCACAAACACACTTCTCCCGGAGTCGTCGGCGTCGTCCGCACTTTCCGTCGCAGGAGTCCCCAACTCGGAATTTGACGAAACCTGATCTCCGGTCTTGAAATTTTCCGATGATGCGTCGAATGAAATTTGCTTCTTCCGGATTCGGAGAACTCTGGACAATTTACAGTCGAGTTTTGTTATTGTTTCCTTCTCGCCCTTCCGCCGCCGGATGGTAGTAATTATAATCAGATGTCAGAGAACAAGATCGGCGCCGACACTACCGCAGACTTCAGCGAAGTAGGTACGTACATACGAGCGATAGAATAAAGCAGACACTCGATAAGAAAAGCGAAATAACCACATCTGTTAACGGGGGCTATCGTACGAATTTCCGGCGTTGCTCCGATACGTGTGTCGCGTCATCGTCATCGTACGGAGTTCCTACGATGCCGCCTGTTCCAGCGAGTCGCGGGGTGCGAATAAATTGCAAGAGAGGTGCGTGCGAGTTGAGCACCCGCTTGATGCCCTACATAGCCGGAGCGGTTGGCGGCCCCGGGGGAGGTTTGGGGTGGAGGGAGCCGTACGGGGTGGTGCTTTGGGAGAGGCGTACGGAGGGTGAGGGTGGTTGAAGGGGGGACTCTTTGGGGCTCTGAAAATGCAGCGTAATTTGTCTTTGTCTGGCGGGGGCGAGTGCGCCGTAAGGGTGAGATGAGGTGGCGGCGGGGGGGGGGGGGGGGGGGGGGGGAGTGTTCCGTGCTTGACCTGACCGGGATCGATGCGTTCGTCTGCCACAACGCCGAGACGCCCGGCATCCTTCCTTCCACGCTCCGCTCCAACGGCGAGGCCGAGGCCGTCGACGCGACGCACCACCTAACCCAACTTCGTGTGCAACGCGTGCACCGACCTCCCACCCTTCGCCCTCGAACTTCCAACCCTCGACATCCCTCCTCCCTCCTCCCTCCGGCCTCACGCAATCCTGAGACCGCACCCCGAATATCGAGCCGCTTCCACCCGAATGTTTTTCGGAAACTCCAATGTACGCCGATCTCGTGCCGGTGTACGTGCCGGGCGTCCACTTCCTACAGATTAGAACGTCGGCGTTGATAACCTAAGAGGAGGGTGTACGCGGCGGACTGGAAACTGGAGAATATCGAATTAGATACGATAATCCGTTTCGCGAGGTTGCGACCCATCGCGGTTGTGTTTTGGTAACGATACGAGCGATTAATGGCAAATGAAATAACCTCCGTACGTTATACCTACACCTATAACGCGGAGAGCGAACTGACAAATAAATATCCCGAGAGAGATAAAGTTGAGCGGTAACGCGTACATGACACTTGCGTAATTGAAGTGCGCTCTCGCAGTTGAAGTCACGAAACGCTCGGAGAGTAGAAAATTATGTTTACTCGCGCTTCCGTGCACGCGGCTGTATAGCAAACAGATATATAATTATGCGTGGTATTACGTACGAAGGTATACATGTATGTACGTACATGTACAGTACATAAATATGTACAGCGGGAGTCACGAGGCGGGTGGATCGTACCTTTTCGAACAGCGTAGAGCGCGGTTGAAACTGTTCACGTGTGCGTCGTACGTGCGTCGTCCGGTGTGCGTGCGGTACGTTGATTTCGACGAACGTGTCGCAAACTTCATACGCGCATGATCCGGAGGATCCGCGGTGCATCGCAGCAGCATCAGAAGGTAACCGGTATACTCTGTAGCACCGCGGCGTGGTTAGAGCGGGAATTTAACCAAGAATAAATAATAATCTTTTACTAAGATTTAATCGCTAATTGCAGCCTGCGCGGGAGCGCAGTAATCTAGGCTAATTGTAAATTGTGTTTCAGGGTTCGTTGATTGACTCGAACGCGCAATCCGCGCTCTGAAAGATTCAGGCTCAAGGCTCCGGCGCTAGTCGAGCTGAGATGGCACCGTGAAATTATTACTAATTAAACACTGTCGGTTGCAGCAAAGCCGCCGACGACGTACCGCGAGTGTATCTCGACGTGTACGAATACCGCATCTATATAGCTACCGCGATATGGTACAAGTGCGCTTTATCTGACAGACGCAGGGGGTCCATCCCCCCCCCCCCCCCCCCCCCCCCCCCTCTGCTCTTTACACGCGGCAGCTTTTCTCGGCTGAACATCGCAGGCAGCATTCAACGAATCGTCAAACGAGAATATTTGCTTCGAGGATTCAATTTCGGAAGAATTGTTTTCATCTCGGTGTTTGCTTGTTGTTGGTGGTTTTTTTTTTTTTTTTTTAGTTTTTTTTTTTTTTTTAGTTTTTAGTTTTGGTTTTTGGTTTTTTTCAGATGAGAAATATTCGACGGATACACGATGGCGAGTTACCGGCTAAACGAAAAGCGTTTCTATTCACTTGAGGTGCATCAAGATCAACCGTAAAATGTCTTTATGACCCGCCTCTACAAGTCCGCTATTATTTTGATGATAAAGTTTACAGCGTCTGACAGAAAACCGCCCGCCTCCTCTCCCGACTGTTTACTCGCATACCCGCAGCACACACACCTTCGACTTCCCCGTAGTCGTCTCGTGCGCTGCGTCAACCCCCGTTTCACCGTGTGACGTTATCCCGCGTCGTTGCGACGACGAGATAGGACTTCTTTCGCGTGATCGAAACTGAGCTCGTCGGGTCAAAACTGTTAGCGCGCCAATTATCTCGTTCCGATGTTCGAAACGGATAAACGTTAAAAGCGAGTTCCGTTGCTGCGGAACCGATGATGGCCAGGCTGCGGGAGAAGCTGAAAGCGGTAAACGTATTTCTTCGCAACTCGTTTTAAATTACAAACCTTTTGTGTTGCATTTCACTCGTTACGCTTCACTTGCAGCACCAACTGCAAGCCAATCTAATTCCTCGCTCCAGCCGGTCCTACCGCCGCCTCCTTCCAATCTCTAATACCTCACCGGGGTGCGATACCGCTATGGATTTCCGAGAAAATGCTCATTTTGAGACGCTAGAGCGCCAGATCATTCCTGCTCGTATAATGCACGTATGACCGAAGAAGCGAGGAAAGAATAAGACCCGGTTCACTTGATAGACCAACGCGTATAAAACTCGTCGTACAATGTCCGACCATCTCCAGCTACATATGCGTAATCGGAATTCGTCGTTCTTCCAGGAATGTAAACTGGCCGGCCATCTAACGTGCTTCGCTGTGCGTTTTTATTGAGAGAATTTTATAAGACAGCGGTGACAATGGATGACGAGACTTCCAAGGGGAATTTACCTTGAAGTGTTTCGTTCGTTTATACATATAACATGATACGGGTAGAAGTATGATGATCCTCACTTTACACTCGGTGTCTCCCTCCGATCTAATCGATGTTTGCTTCGATCAAGCAAAATTCGAGCTCAATTCTCTCATACCGTGTACGGATTGGTAAAGTACGTGATACAAATGACACGATGAATAAAATCTGATAAGTGAATGGTCGATATAATTATGCAAGTAAAACTTGCAACCATATGTGTGTGAAATACGGCAAATGGCATATAGTGACTAGGGTGTTTCATTTTGAGGCGGTATGTTTGTTCTTTCTTCTCCTACCCGACAATCTGTTACTCTATAAAGAAAACAAATCCTCGTTGGGAAAAAAATTTCAAGTGAATCAGTGGCTTCGATGATCCAAAAATCCGATGTCACGTTTAGATAACACGGGAATTTTTTTTTTTTTTTTTGTTGCAACTCGATTTTTTGGCATTGAGAATTTTTGTTGCGAAAAGTGAGAGTAGAGATTTTGTAGGGCATCAAATTTGCTTCCATAAAGTTCCGATAAGCTTAAGCTCCTTGATCACTAGTGTCGAATTTGCAGAGCTGGAAAGGTGCGGAATATTGATGAAAACTGGCATCAAATCTCCTACAACTTGGAATTTATTCATCTTACATAAAACATCAACTAGAATAATTAATTAATTTAAATTCAAATTATCTTCCATGTGCCTATAATTATGATGCTATAGTAATTACTCATTCAAACATTCACATTCACATATAATTGCTGTAAGTAAACAACTACTTTCTAAAATCAATAATTTGAGAGCTTTGTAATGTCTATTATAAGTTAATTTTTTATGTAAGATGAATAAATTGAAATTATAAGGGATTTGATGTCAATTTTTATTTACATTCACGTTCCAAGATCTGTAACTTGAAAACTATTGGTCGTAGAGCTGCTATCGGAACATTTGTGTAGTGAATTCAATGCCCTACAAAAGCTTGATGCTGATTTTCCTAAAAAAAAAATTCCCAATACCAACAAATCGAGAAATTTTTATAGAAATCTTGTTTATGGGTCCCTGAATAATGTCAATAGGTTTCTTTTCGCGGCAATAGAAAAAAAATCTAAAAAATTTTTTAGGTCAATTTTTTCGCTATTTTTTTAGGTCGGCTATTTTCTATTTATTAACATTCAGCTGTTTTTTTTAGCTATTTTTAAGGTCAATTTTTTGGCTATTTTCTATCAAACAATACAAACAAATTTAAACAAATTTTTCAACTTCTGAAAATAATTTAAACAATTATAGCGAGCGATCTCGAATTCTTTTTTTTCACAGCATTCATTGCTGTTTCATTGTAATTATTTCAATATTATGAAATAAAACATAACAAATTGCGCTAAATTCAATTCGCGCTAAAGGAGACACATGGAACCTTTTTTACAATGGTCTAAAGAATGTGTCTGTAAATTTTGAAGCGAATCGGAGGTGGGACCTAATCGGAAGTATAGCCAAAAAAAATTTTCCGTGTTATGTAAACGGATATCGAATTTTTGGATGAGCAAACCTTCTAATTCACTTAGAATTTTTTCCCGGCGGGGATATTCTTTTTCTGTAAAGTATCACATATTCGGGTAGGAAATAAAGGAAAAGAATATCGCCTAGAAATGAAACACCCTATTGGTGACGTCATCGGACCCAATTTAACGCCGAATTCATGCAGGGACGAACTTATGAATTGTCAAAGCATGAGTGTCGGCGATTAAGGTTAATTACGGGGTAAAAATATGTCCCATGACAGGTAACAACGTATTATATGCTGCGTGTGAGTTAATGTTCTGGTGGGTCGCGTATCTCGTCCTGCTATTCCGACTGCAATATTTGCGACCTATACCGGAGGCCGCGCCACGCCGGAAAGCCTCTACTTCCACTTCGGAACCGTGAAAAAAATACATTTGCTCTTAAAATTGACTAATCAATTTTTTTGAACTAGCAATAAAAGTTCATACTCCGACTAAAATTATACAAACGATCATTTTCACTTAGAACCAGGTGAAAACTCATTGACAATTACGCACGACTCTAATTTTCGTTTCGATATACATTTCGTACCGCGACGTGCGTCCTCAATCTTAAAATCACCTCGGTTCGAAGCAACTCCGCTGCTGTTACTCAAATGATGCAATTGTTTTTCATCCAGTGTCGGATTTCCCGGAGAGCATCCGATGCAACAAGAATAAAAATCAAAAGAAAGATTCAACGGAATAGAAGAGGAGAATAGAAAAAAAAATTGGATGGAGAACGTGTAAAAGATGCAAAAAGTATAACCGAACGAAGAACGCCGACGATACAGGAATACTGCACGTACGTGTATGGTCTGCACCTTCTATTTTGTATTTTTACACGTATCGGCCACGTCCATAGCGTAATTGGGTGTGAAATGAAATCTAACGAAAATCCCTTTAGGCGTGTGCACAGCGTGTAGCAGTATCGCCCGTCGCAACTATGAGCTTCTACAGCTCTTCTCTGAGCAACGGAGTGTTCGGTGCACGCCGCTTCTGATGCTACTCCAGCTGGCTGACGGACGGGATAATACGATCAAATAATACTCGCCTTGTTCCTCTTAATTTACTGTAGCAACCTTTCGCGAATCTAATGAAAATATGTAATTCTAACGATGTCTTCGATGCGCTCATGAAACCGCAGCGGTTGGACTTTGGGCGTTCAAAAATCTTATTAGTATGCCGGCCAAAAGTTTGGAAACAGAAGTCGACACACACGACTTTTGGAAAAAAAATTACGATTTTTTTTTGGACCCAGTACGGACTTTCCAATGTGACTATTTTTTCGGTCATTTTTCACCGACCTCTTCGAAAATTAGGCCTATTATCCGAGGAAAATTTTTCCGTCAGTTTTTTTTTTTTTTTTTTTTTTTTTTAAATTAAACGGAAGCGTCACGAGCTTCATTTCAATTTTTTTAAACAATTTCCTGCGATTTATTTCCGCGCCGTTATTGCATTTTTGGGGAAAAAAAAGCGAAGTGTTAGGAAATGCGGCGCAATGCAAGAACTATATGGTTTCAGGGAGAGTGTCAAGAGGGCGAAAAGTTGCATGGGTTCACACTGGGGTGGCTGGCATTCCTTCAGGATTCAAAAAAATTTTCGTGCGACTGGAAATCTCGACAAGTGTTTTCAAACTTTTGGCCGGCGGTGTATGAGACTTTCTTTTGCCTGTCAAGTTTTTTGAGGTGACTTCTACCGATTGACGTGAACGCCGGTCTTGACGTGCGTACAAAGATTCGAGATGGGCGAAAATAGATAGCGAAAATCGATCTTTGAAATTACATTGCAAGTGAATTCGCGATGTTTGGAGTACAATGGAGAAATATAATCCAGTTTAATTTCAACCACGCTATTGACACATGAGCCTAATTGCGAAATTAGGTTCAGACGTAAGTATAATTAGCAGACCCTCAAAAAAATTCAGTAGTTTGTTGGGTTTATTCCGTTTAAGCTAATTCTTGGATAACAATGCAACGCCCGTGATATAAATAATACGATTCAAAACGCAGAGTTTCCCCCTTGAGTTGAACGTGTTTTATTACCTCGTAAATACCCATAGTAGTCACAGTCGCTGTATACTCGGTAGAGCTAGCGGAAGAAGGCGGCTATTCGTTTCCAATTATGGATCGTTTTCGCTGCGAGTACATCGAAATCGACGTAAAATATACCTAGAGATATCCGTTCCGTACTATACACGTCACATTAATGGGTTCTTCTCTTCGAGAAACACCAACGCGGTAGCGGTCACGGGGAAATCTTTCGCTCCGTTCCCTGATCCCAGAACAAGTGAATATTTCCTTATGCCCGTTACACGCGTAATGCGATCGGTAAAAAAAATTGTGGGATTTTTTTCCGACTGCAAAATTATACGGTATTCAAAAGGCTTTGATTTTCCTAAAAGTGAAGCTGTAATCTAAGCTTGAAATCTCTACTGTATGCGAATTTTTCGGTTATTTCTTGAAATTTTGTAAGTTACCGAGGAATGAAAAAAAATTTCTGACGATATACATATTAAGGCGTTACATTTTTAGGCTATTTTTTTTTTCTTTTCCTAGCCGAAAATCTGATACTTCATAAAAAAAAAAAAAAATATCCCCGTTAGAAAGACAAGATTTGAGTGATTTAGAGGCTTCGCTCATCCAAAAAATCGATTTCACCTTTAAATAACACGGGAATTTTTTTGTTTCGGAGTGATTTGTGTTTGATAAATGACTATAAAGCTTTCATAGGGTATTGAATTTACTACACGTATGTTCCGATAAGCCTAAGCACTACGACCAATAGCTTTCAGGTTACAGAGCTTGAAAGGTGAATGTCAATAAAAATTGACATCAAATCCCGAGTCAAATCCCCTATAATTTGGAATTTATTCATCGTACATGAAAAATTAACTCATAATAGACACTCCAAGGTTCCTAAATTATTGATTTTAGAAAGTACTTGTTTATTTGCAGCAATTAAATATCAATTTGAATCATTAATTACTATGGAAACATAAGGCGCAGGGAAAAAAACACTCATGGAATGAAAGAAAATTCAAATTGGATTAAAAAATGTACGTAGTTCAAAATTGGAACATCCTAAAATCAATAATTTGAGAGATTGGTACTCATTTTCCCTAAAAACAAATTCCTAATACCAAAAATTCGAGTTGACAGCCAAAAAAAAAAAAAATCTCGTGTTATTTAAACGAAAAATCGAATTTTTGGATAATCAAAGCTTCTAATTCACTCAGATTTTTCGCCAATGGAGATATTTTTTTTTTCCATAAAGTATCAGATTTTCGGGTGGGAGAAAAAAAAAGAAAATATAGCCTAACAATGATATATACAAATAACGTATATTTTATAAAAAACTACACGATTCTCGAAAAACATCTCGTAATAGAATCATGAGAGCATCTCGATGCTGAAACTGTAAGTTTTTGAACTTAATATGAACGAAATTTATGTATGTGGCTGCTGCGATTGCCATTTTACAGGAAATGCAAACTGCCTAGATTGTATGGTGAAAATTTTCAAAATTTTGTACGCTGACATATGATTTTGAAATATATTGATAAATAAAAGCACTTTCCGAATTGGAGATTTCAAGCTTCGATGTGGTTTTCGAAAAATGTCATCGCGATTATTCTTAACATGAAGGTACAGGAACTTGAGTATTGCAAATTTTTTAAGGAGATGAAAAACTACAGGCCAAAATAATCCCTTTTTTTTTTGTTTTCTTTTCTTAAATATAGATAAAAAGAGGCTAATGGCCGTCGTGAATGGTACGTCATAAGCTATACGTTAGTCAAAAATCAAAACTGTCCAGACATTGAATGGAAGCTAACTTATTCACGTAGCGCACGGTAATAATTCATTTGTGAATATAATTAGCGTATGTACAGCGTGAGTCTTTCCAAACTCCGAGATCAGAGCGAGCTTGATTTTGCAGATATGCGCTTTACTTCCTCATTCATTAAACACGCTATATTTTTGAGTCGACTTCGCTCGTTCTTGACACTTTTTTGGTGTGCCGCACATTAACTGGGCGAGAAAACCGATAGAGGTTCCTCCCGTTCTCGGAGTTTGAAAATCGAAAGACTCACCCTATATATTGCGGATCCTAGGGGTTCAGGTTGTCGAACCTGGAGGATAATATTAACTCATATAACGTAAGAATAAGGAGGGGCAGTAGCAGCAACGTTGTATGAAAAAAAAATTCCATAACCTGCAATTAAAGTAATTATTGAAAGTCATTAATTAACATAAAACTGATGTACCATCAACCAGGTATAAGAAACTAGATCGGGGCATCTTTCCGTGTCCACGCACATTGCGTTTGTTTTATACATGGGTGGAATACGCCAGTGAAATTTACGCCCTCAATTTTTTTTTCCTTCAATTTTTTTTCTGTAACCGTTTGCAAATTTCGCTCGATCTTCGCTTCTCATCTACTTCCAAAATGACTCGTCTTCCTTTCCAGCCGAGGCCGTCGAATCAGCGCATGTATTGCTGCGAGTACGTACGTATGTACGTACGTACTTTTTGAAAATATACATACGGCTAACTTCAGTCTCGTTGCGTCATGCTCATTGTCAGTATCACGATTCCTGGATAAATTTCTTCTCTGCTCCGATCCTTGCCGCGTGTCAGTTCGGCGACCTGAAAAGTAGATGTTCGATAATGATGCCGACCAACATGTTACAGCTTCTTTTGGATCCGTACAAGAAAACTATGAGCAAAGATGATGGAACAAAAGAACATGTCTTGTAAAATCAGCAATGATTCTTCTCTCCCGCAGAGTGAGTAAATTTAATGACGTTGAATCGTTTTCCAAGTACGTACATATAAAGTATAAAGGACTACCCTGAAAATGATTCTTCTACTCATCTGGATAGTGTCACGAAAATCAATTGAGAACAATCGTCAACAAATGAAAACATATGTATGCCGATGGTTTTTCCACATGCTTTATTGAAAATAGGTATACCTGATTGGAAACATGTTTTTCCGCTTTTCTTAATAAGCATGCAATTGGTATAATGACGGTTTCCAATAAACAATTACTCATTACGTATGTAGGTGCGTGGGATTCGATAAACAATTACTCATTACGTATATAGTTGCGTGGGATTCGATACCGGCAATTATAGATACATGCATACGTAAGTGACGCAAATCCAGAATCGTCGGGCATACTCGTCGTTACATGACTGCAGTTCACGTTCAGGTATATAAAGTTTCCGTATCGATCGCCACGATAAATAGACATTCCTCAAGAATGATCGTCAAATGAAATTCTTCGGTGAAAAACGGATCGAAATCAATTATTGTGCCAAGTACATACCTGTGTATGTCACTTTGCATCATGCATAATAGTACTATAGAGAAGACTGGAATCATCAAATGAATGAATGTAAAATCTGAAAGAAAATGGAAAAAAACAAACAAATTGATTGAATTCGAAGACAAAATTCAAAAGGAAAAAAGAAATTAGATCAAATTTGGAAAATGATAAAACGAAAAATTGGAGGTAGTGGGACTTGGTGGGCTAGTCAGAAAGAAGGAATCCAGAATACTTCTATGTATACATAGTAATATTACACTAGCCCGCCAAGGACCACCACCTCCAATTTTTCGTTTTATCGTTTTTCAAATTTGATCTAATTTCTTTTTTCCTTTTGAATTTTGTCTTCGAATTCAATCAATTTGTTTGTTTTTTTTTCCATTTTCTTTCAGATTTTACATTCATTCATTTGATGATTCCAGTCTTCTCTATAGTACTATTATGCATGATGCAAAGTGACATACACAGGTATGTACTTGGCACAATAATTGATTTCGATCCGTTTTTCACCGAAGAATTTCATTTGACTATCATTCTTGAGGAATGACTTTTTGATGGCGATTGATTTGGATAAATTATTTGTAGTTGGCGAAGTTTTTTCCACTTGACGTGCTTTTTTGGAATATTCTTTGGAGAAACTGAGAAGGCTGTTGCAAGGGCATGCGTCGCACAACCCACATTTCAGCAACGACGAGCCCGCCACATTTATGCCGCCTCCACCGTGTCAGATTTTGCAACAGACGACACGAAGTCAGCGCGGCAAAAGAACGCCACTATTTTTAGGGTCAATGAAAAAAAAATCGGCGTGCGGTGGCAGATTCTGTACGTAAGAAATGAGACGTGTACGATAGACCGGCAGTGCCGCATCGGGGCCTCCCTTCTACATGCCATTCGTGTGGAATGGTTTTGTTCGGAGACATATGTATAATTAGCGTACGACGACGACGACCACGGCGGTGCTTACAATTAATCGTGAAACGAGCCCATCGGTGATTGGAGATCATCATATCTCAGCTCTGCGACGACCGATTTCGTCAAAATTAGGCTTGAATGAGAGCTCGCCACCGATTTATACGACGAAGGTGATTCGACGTTTGCTGGAATGTTATAAGTATGGGAGCTATTTGATGAAACGCGAACCCAACTCTGCTTTTGAGCTCCCGCGGTAGTGTATATACTCGGTAGTGCGCGCCCGTTCTTTCTAATGTACCTACTTGGCGCGAGACTCACCGAGTCTCTCGACAATAAGAAACTGAAAGCGAAGATGCGCTAAGGCGATGTGACCGACTCTCCTAACCGAGGCAGATCGCGTAACATCGAGTGTTACCGTACACTGAAGCAGTGAAACGCAACGCCTGGAGTTAAAAGATAATGCGGCTCATCCGTCATGTAACAACAGATGCTGCGGTCCAGACTAAACGCGGCTGCATATACGTACCTACATCATACCCGCAACGCACGGCGATATTCGTAGACATGTGTATAATAATACCAGGGACTAGTGGGATTTTTATAAGGATGGACACCGTGCACTCCCGAATGACTTGTGGAAATATTATCATCCATTTATTGCTTTTGTTTCGCTTTTAGTCATAAACCAAAAATTGCACCGAATCGAAATGAAAAATGTCACGCGCGTACACAAATTATGACGCGAAAACCTCCCGCATGGTTCACAAAAGTGAACCCCTGGAAATTTCTTCATACATCGTAGTATAGTCAAGGCTAACGTAAGAGGTACGTGTGCGCGGATGATCCACCTCGAACGATCTGCCACACGGAAATGTAATGGCGGAAAAATACCCATGGAATTAGTCGTGTTTCATTAAACGCAGAAGTAAAACGTGGCACAAGAGTGGAGAGTAGAAGCGGTGTGGATGTAGGATACGTAATATCGTTCGCTGATTGCATACGTCGCTAATCGTTTAGAGAAGAAATTAATTATATACGTTTGAATAGCGAGTGCCGATTCTCATTAGATGTTATATTTTCCGCGCAATTTTATGTATAATATGGAGGGTCATAACCGACGTGCGGTTAACTAAACCAGTAGAAATTTTCACCGTGCAGAGCGACGCACGATGCGTCGGTCATTTGTCGCTGACAAGGTGAAAATGGGTAAAGGTGAACGTTCGGAATTTTGACTTTCGTCATTCATCCGTACTATGCAGCGTACGCACGACGGATTATTGGGGACGAGATAATCGTGTCAAAATAACGACTTTAAATTTTCAACGCGATTTGTCAGCGTTCGGCAATTAACACCTTTATATAACGACGTCTGAACAATTCAAGCGACGTCGACCATTTGATTGTCTATGGTGACACGATGGGTTGATAATTATACTCTCGGAATAGGCGATTACCGTGTAGCTGAAAACTGCCAATCCAATTTAACAAGGCTGCAGCCATATATTAGACGATTCACCGCACCGCTGTACGCAGGCTGCACCTCCTTCCTATACCTTCGGCATCTCGAGGGTATCACCTCGCTCAACGGGCCACCGAGAAACGAAATTTACGATCCCGTCTGCCAAGCCTTCCCGCCCGTCTCCCGCTCGTCTTCTCCGGGACATCCATAATGGGTAGTTCGGACGTAAGAATAGAACGTGGAATTCAATTATACGCAATGTTTTACGCGGTGTTGACTCAATTCGGATGCTGCCCGGTCGAGATGTCGATCCGAATTCCACACGGACTATCCGAAATTAAATCGTACACGTGTTTCACGAACGTATAAGAGGCGATCAGATCACTTGAAATTGATAATTCAACGTCAGTTTCGTACGATATTTATTTCGTACCCTCATGCTCATCGCAGCGTGAATACGTGACGTGCAGTTAATATAGATGCATCTCGGGACAATCAGGAAGCCCATACAGTCGTCGGCGTGGGCTGACCTTCAAAGATTACAGTCGGTTGCAAGTAGTTGGAAAAGTTAATTATCGTCATTCCAACGATTAAAATCACGAGACGATTGTTAATACTGTTTATTATTACTACTCTGAAATAATTCTCATTACAATCCCGAGGCAATTTTTCTAGTTACTCGAGTACGCGCACGAAACTAACGAGTCTGATATCTTTTGGTCAACGGTTTCGAAAATTGTTTAAATTATAAAGATTTTTTCCTCCGTACCGTCACGCGTCGGTCTTGAAAATTGAATTCCGTTCTTCTACCGAACCCACAGATCTGGCGGCGTGTATCGCGCCAACTACACCGCTTGACCCTGATTGACAGCTGATTTTGGAATTCAGAACGAGACAACGTTCAACTTTATTTTCGATCTTATTATTTGTTGCCGACTACGGCTTCCGGATAATCAAATAGATTCATAAGGGATGCCGCTGTACATCCATAGCGCGCACGGTGTACCGTGATGATAAACCGATATTTCCGGGGATCAATTCCTTTTCGCGTCGGTGTTATATAGAACGTAAATTAATTCCGGGTAATAAACTGGTGTTCCCAGGACGAATTGCGCTGTGTCAGTGTCCATTCGGTTCGTATTTCAATACTTCAATGCTGACAATAGGAGGAGGAAAGGTGTGTGGGTATGTGCTGAAGCCGTATTCGAACGTCACTTCGAAGTGGCCTTATAGTTGCTCACAGACAAGTGGGATAATAACGATAGAAATTATATTGGAATTTTCATTGTAACTCGACACGCGCGCACGCAAAACGAACGAAAACGACTCAACGATCGTCAATTATTTCTCCCAAGTTGGATCGCGAGTTTTTCTCGCGTATTTACCGATCTCCCGTTTCTCCGACAAGATCAATTGAACCGCCGCTATCGTATTCCCCACTACCGTTCGCGTTCGTCTAGCAGAAAAATAAATGCATCGCACGTAGCAGCCGGATTTACGACCTCGTCCTTTCAGCTGCCTAAAACAAGGCGAATCAAGCCTGTTTTTTTTTTTTTTTTAGAATTCAAACCCATCCCGAATTTCCGAATGATTTTCTCGCGGATTTTCTAGCCTAAGATATTTAAATTCGAACCGTTTATTGACGGAAAATAATTCGGATTATCGTGATCATCGCTGCTTACCCCACCTGACTCTGTCGGATCGCAACAAATCCGTACAAAATATCAATTTGCTTCCTGTCACCCCTCCATCCCCGAACGACGGTAGCAAGTGACCTTGTCGATTCCGCAAAGACAATTTAGTCGTAGTCACGTTATAGATCGTAGCTAATTCACGGCGAAACCGCAGCGATCGATTCGACCGTCTTATATCACTCGCACGTATCGAACATTCGATCTATACATGGTATATACGTAGCGTATTGCGAACGTACGGACATACGTACGCGAGCCGTATATTGCTTGACCACATTTCTCGTAGGTACCCGCACCTCTATCGTTGCCGTTATCGGAAATCAATGGAATCTCCCAAAAACTACTCGCTTATTGATACACGTTGGTTTAAATAGCGATGCATCACTGCGACGGAAACCCGATTCCTATTCCCCATTTCGCTCTCCCTACTTGGCGTGCGGCGCTGTTGCGGATCTCCCGTTGCAACGACGCGAGACCGTAATGAAGTTCTGCCAACAATTTTTCACCAAAAGTTCATATTATATAACCTTCCAAATGGGATCGATGACCGAGATCACCTGGGGGATCGTTGCGTTATTATCATCGTACGACCATTACCTTCGTAACGATGATAATTATCGACGTCGTCATCTTCTGCGAACAAAAGCTAAAGGTACCGGCGCAACGGGAACGTGCCGATGACCGATTAGCGTGAGGATCGACGCAAGGGGAGATGTCGGCGCGTTTGGATCCCCCGGTTCGTTTTGTTACATTTGTTGAAAATGATCCGAAATAACTTGGTTGTATTGATCGGTGGAAAAAGGAGGAAAACTTGGTTGGCAGGCAGTTCTGCCGAGGGGGCGGCGGGGTCGTAGATTGGGTGGGCGAACGGGGGGTCGGGGGATGAAAGGTGGTCGTGGGGTGGCGTGGCGTGCGGATGCAGCACACGCTACCCAACCGGCATCGGGCGCACCGAGCGCACACCAATATTCCACCCCCTATAACTTTTATTTTCTTTATCAGACGTAACATGCGATTCCTGCTATAGGCTGCCCGCAACGCTGCCCGTCCCTGAGGTATAATTTGCTATGAACTATGAGAACATTGAGAACACGTACACGTAAAACTACCTAGTCCAGCTGTTGGTATGCGCGCACATTGGGGATTATATGCATGGCACCGCTAATCGCTGCAATCCGGCAATCGCAGCTCTTCCTCTTACCTCACGTGAATTTTAAAATAATCATCGACTGCGTTGTACGGTTAGCCATACAGGTATGGAGTCGGTGTTCACGCGTATGGTACGCGTATAGGATTCGCACGTATACGTACACGCTGATGAAAATAAAAAATGTATTCGTGCAGACGTTCAGAATTTTATCTCGTCCGATCAGCTGTTAATTTTCGTAAACTCGCCGAGTCGCTTCGGAAATAACGACTAGTGTATAACCGGGGTGTAGGGCGTCACGCCGCGGCTTAGGTCGCGGAACGACGTGTGCGGGGTTAACGCAACGGGGCGGTGGGCGGGTCGATAATAAAATGGTGACCGAATTCCGGAGACCCCGACCTGCCTCAACGCTCCGTTCCCTTCACTTCCCTTCCCGTTCCTTCCCTTCCCTCCCCTTCCCTTCCCTTCCCTTCCCTTCCCTTCCCTTCCCTTCCCTTCCCTTCCCTTCCCTTCCCGTTCCTTCCCTTCCCTTCCCTTCCCTTCCCTTCCCTTTCCTTTCCTTTCGTTCATTTCGTTCCTTTCCCCGCGCCGGTACACCCGTCTCGTCCCTTACCCGTCCATTTCGTTCCGTTCCCTCCTCGACGGAACGGCTACCGCTGATCGCGGTAATGCCGAAATATCTATAGCTCGGTGTCCTTACCGCGCGGCCGATGATCGACAGAATCGGAGTCGAACGAGCTCGAGGGATGCAAGTATAACGGGTGAGCTTTGTTTCCTGGATTTTTCAAACTCGACGGATCGTTACGACCGATCGAAGCGGCACGATCGACATGAAAATGTGATACAAATATCGGAGGATTAAAAAAGAGGTTCCATCGAATGGGGTTGTTCGTTTGTTATTGAACCGACCAACGAACCGGTCGTTTATACGTGTAGGTATATACGTTGATCGGTTGCGATAGCTCAACGAGAACGTGGGTAGAGATGTATGAAGGTGGACGAACGATATAGGAGCAAGTTTATACATGTTAATATACGTTACGAGATGAGAAATGAGGGAGGGAGGGATTATACCGGCGGTGTGTTCGACAGATCGGACGACTTGTAACATCGCCCCGTTACACTAGCCCGCGCGCGCCCTACTCCGAATCGGAATTAATGTAACTCAAACTGTTGAAATATAATATACATTTGCGAATCCACGCCGCGTATCTGCAATCATTACCCGTATCTCAACGAATTTTTATTTTCATCTCGATTTTTTACATTTTATATTTACCTCCAGGTTTTTTTTCAACGTACGCTCTAGCTTTACGCTCAGTACCGACCGCGGTACTTACAAAGGGCGAAAAACTGACGAGGCGTAGGCAGGGTATCTTGTGTTTAACGTCAGCCGATGATCTCAATTTTCGCTATACGTACAACGTACGTATACACACCTAATTCATAACTGAAGTAGTTAGACACTACGCGATTTGATTTAGGTTGGCGCAAAATATCCCCAGGAGAACTCACAGCAGCGCGACGGCAGAAGTGGGGATCTGGCGCCGCTCGACCACTGATCTCTATGTAATACACTGTGTATTATTACATACATACATACATACATACATACATACATACATACATACACACTGTGTATTACGTAGCGATCGGTGCGCTCGACCCGCATCCATCGTACGTAAATTTCACTAGGGATATTTTGCGTCCACCCAAATCATATGGCGTAGTGTCTAACTACTTCAGTTATGAATGAGGTTTGTGTACACCGGTGCCTGTACCGCGGCGAGCGGCGTCGCATAAAATACTTATTAGCGATTCGTCATTTCTCCACGTAGGATGTATCTGCGAAACTACGAATAGAGCAACGAAGGTGCGAGAGTGCGGAGAATCGACCTTTCGAATATATCGTCTTTGGACGTCGTGAGTTTTATCTTCAAAACTCCCTCAAGTTATATCTCGAAGCGATTCGCTATCCCCGCTCGATATTTCACACACACACACACACACACGCGTATCCGTACGGTGCGCGATATTATTTATTATGTTTTCTTTTGCTTTTCATAAATTTCTTACCGCGATAAAAATACCTGAGCATTCGCGATGTCGGTCGGTTCTTCGCAAGCCGTGGCTAAAATGCAGCGGCTTTTCCCTGTTCCCGTAGAGTAAGGGTATAGGCGTCTGATCGTTGGGCACGCAATCTTCGAACCCGCCTTGCTACACCACCGCCATTTTTGATGCAGCAATTAGCCTCCCCCTAGCCACGGTTTACGGATCATTAAGCCGATAGTTCATCCGCCGATACTTTACGTACTTTTCTCCGCGTTTTTCACGCGTCGATAAATTTGCCGCTAGCTCCGAGGCGACTGATCCTCATATACCTATATATGTATGTTATTATATTATACGTACGTACGCGCGTTTTGAGGTTATCATCCGATGATGTAGGAAAAAAGCGTTGCCGCGGGTCGCGGTGTTGGAAAAATTTTGGTTCAACCTATATCGGGCGAACCAAAATTGGAAAAGAATCCGACTTCATCTTTTGTTTCTATTAAAATAGTTTGTCGTTTGTTTTGGCGCAACGCAAAATCGCGGGAGATGTTCGGCGTATCGATGTTGCGAAAGAAACGAAACTTGAAGCTTATTCATCTGCGTATAATTTTGCATACCGCGAAATAAATTGAGAAGAAAATCGACCGGCTTGCGAGCTTGGGGCTAAAAACAAAGAAAATGGACAGATGGAAGGAAGTCCCGCCAGTTTTTTCACAGCGTATATATAAACTCTGCAGGTATACAGGTAAACCCGAGAGGCGTTATACGGGATAGGGTTTACAGAGAAAGAATGAAAAAGATTTGAGAGGGTTTGAGGTAATATGATAATAACAGGTGGGCTACCGGTGGCCTCGGCTTCCTGACCGGCCCGAGTTAATACGATTCTCAAGAAGTAATGTGGTCAAATGGTAGATAACACATAGATCAAATGAAACCGGGAACTGTAGTGACTCTTTATTTGTTGCTCAATTATTTCGTGCCACCGGAAGGGGAAAGTTTTTCTCCAGGTTCAGCGAGCTACGAAACAATCCCGTAGAATCATCCGAGCTTCCCGCTTATCCGGTGGGAAAAGATGATCGTTTTATACTTCTAGAGGATATATTATAGGCGTCCTTAAAAGCGAAGTTTCTTCGATCACGGCAAGACTCATCTCTCGTACACGCGGTATTTGGTTATTTTCCACATACAATTCCACAAGCGACGCGTATACCATAATTACCATGTTAATTCCGTTTTTTTCTTGTCCAACTCGAAATACGACGAATACCGACTTACCTTGCGTTATAGGATGTTCGCGTGACTATTGCCCGTATAATTGAATCGGTGAGGAGGCACATTGTCAATTTTAAGACTATCTCGTTTGTAGGGGAGACCGGGGCAAGTTGGAGGCTGGGGCAAGATGACGAATTGATTGTTTTTAGAATATTTTGACAGATAGCGCCGGGTAAGTTATCAAAAAGTGTTAAACACTCTTCTACGCAATAATATTTGCGATATAGCTAGCGTGGCAAGGTCATCCGGCTTTTTTACGGAGGCATTGTGGTTTCAGACGTGTGCGAAGTAATATCTGGAGCTCAAGAAAATAGTTGTACGCAACTACAGATAAGCAAGATCGGACTTGTGAATTAATACTTTATTTCTACACGCATATAGATCCTAGAGATCATAGAATCTCCGAATTTTCACCAATGTACTTTTTGTGGGGTTCTTTTTTTGCAAATAGTGGCAAATGGGGCAAGATGGTGGGGGCAAGTTGACGGATCGTCCTTATCGAGATCTTTGCATGTTGTTTAGTTAATTGATATTTAGGCTACATACGATTGTGCAGCTCATTGAATAAATTGATAAATAAATAAATGAATAAATTTATTCACGATTCAATGTTGGCATGTTCTAATGTCGAAGGAGCAGCTCAGTTCGTTTGCGACCAGTGTTAATTGTATATCTAAGCTAAACTACATAAACTATGCGTATTTGTATTTTCATATCTTTTATGGATTTGAATAAACTGAAGTATATTTTGACGAAAAAAGTATTTTTTTAGGCCCATTAAACCAAAATCTAATATTCGTCAACTTGCCCCGATAGGTTCGTCATCTTGCCCCGTGGTCGGGGCAAGATGACGAATTTGCAGAATTTCGGAAAAATGGAAATTACATAGTTTGTGAATGATCGAATTCAATGTCAATTTTTTTTTTAATAGCTAACATCTCATACTTTTGAAAAATACCAAAAGATTTTGAAATTCGCTTACAATCGATTAAAAAACCGCACTTGAAGCTTAACGTCTCCAACTTGCCCCGGTCTCCCCTACTTGAAACGCGTATCGTTACTTTGGATAGAGTTACCCTGGGTATAAAAACGTACAATTTATCGGATCAAATTTTCTTCGAGAAATGAAGACGAATTCCTCGAGGCTGGTAGCAGCTGAAGGTGGTAGCGAAAGAGTTGCACATTGCTAAAAAACGGGTGCCACTCACTAATTGGGCGATACGAAGAGGTTGGGTAAACTGAAAGGATACAGAAAAAAAAAGAAGGAAAAAAAAATGACCGAACAAAATTTCATACCCGTAAGCGTCACGTGATGTACTAAACCGTGTGACCTGCTCGCGGTGCGTGATCCTGATGCGTGCTTTTCCATATCGGTGTGCGTCGCTAACAATAAGTTAGGTTGAAAAAAATTGCGTCAAACTCGAAGTAACTCTTCGATTTTCGACCCGGTTCCCGGTACAGAGAATCGCGAACCTTTATCACGCCCCGATATAATAATCGTCGTGTAAAGTACGTCCGAGATTTATTTGAATTTGTTTTTTTGTTTTTTTGTTTTTTTTTTTTTTTTTTGCAAGAAAAATCAGAGTGATTCGAGGTTTGTGAAATTCCGATCCCGACGTGATAGGTATTCGTGTATACAGGTAGGGAGTTCCGCCCTTAAATTGTTGAGCGACGTTTCACAGCAACTCGCGATGCGTGTTAAACCGTGCGTGAGCCAGTCGGCTGTCACGCACGTTGCAGAGATCCTATCTCCTCCGGAGTGGCCTCGCCATTATCGTTACCAATGTCAGAAAGACGTAAGTGACGACAAACGTATTCTATACGACTATGCGGAGCTGTACACGAGGAAAGGATCGCTGAAAGCGCCGGGGGTAGACTTGGCCGTGTGGTATTTATACCCGTGTATACTTATACGTATAATACCGTACCTCTGCATAGGCATCGACTTTCGACGGGGTCAATTAATTTCTTATACACAAATATCAGGTTCCTCCGTAAAACTAAATTTCAACGACAAAACTTCTGCGTGGGTATGTACACACACTGGTTTCAAGTCTGTTATATATTTCCTGAATAATGTTTCGATCGATTAAAAGATAACAGTAGGAACTAAATCCGCATGAACCGACCAAGTGTATGGGTTACGATAATATCACGTGCACAATGATATCACTAATTCACGATACCTATACTTACTGTATATTTTCCGGAACCACCGCGTCAACCTCTCGGCTCGGTATGAGAAAACATCGGTTATTAATACCCTTTCTAGCATTTGTCGATGAATAATTTTCTGCCTTTGTCATTTCGGGCGGTAGAAATAATTCAGACACGCATGTTGTACGGGTACGTGTATACTTATACACACGTGCGGCAGACATTGCAACATCGATCATCGCTGAACTAAGGTATGGGTATATATGCAGGTATATATATATCGCTCGGTTGGGTCGGTCTGGTACGAAATACGAAAGAAATCCATCTTATGACTTCACTTCACTCGACATCGCCGCGTGTCGGAAGTCAGCGAAATACGTACTCGGACTCAACTAGACGACGTCGTTTTCGATCCACCTCCGCTTCCAGTTGTAGGGTATCATCTCGTTTTTGTTCTCGAACGAGGCGCCCATATCCCGCGACGAATAATTTAAAACAAACTCGTTCTTTCCCCTCAACTCCCCACACTGGCGTACTTGCAAATTTCTCTTCATTTTTCCTCCATAAATCCAGTAGAGCGCGCGTATCCCGAAAATCACGAGGCCGCACCGGCTCGCTACAGCAATTAATTTGAAAATATCCACTAATTATCAGTCGTGGTCACTCCGAAGTGGTTTTAAATGGCCCCCTGTAAAATAACAGTTCTCTGCCCACTTCCGGCGCACAGCTAAGCCGATAAGATCGTAATCTCTCGGGAAATCTAGCAATTAGTAATCACGCATATATTCCGTAACAATATTGCGTAACGTCCCTTACGGTCGTCGCTGCAACGTTTTAACGTCGTAACCGCGCGGTATTATATTCATACAACACACGGTGCACGCGCTCGTTAAGATATTCGGACGAATAACCGACGCAAAATAACATTTCTATTCGTATTCAAGTGATGTGTGCGCGGGCGTACGGAAACGTGGGCTGGCCCACGTTACGGAGGGATTCGCTACCCAGAGAATTCGGCTCACGGTTGTCTCCGACTCGACGCACGGGATTGTTGTCCTTCGGCCACGCAAAGTCCCGCGCGATCCCGCGTCCTGAGACAGGTTCCGAGGGTTTCGCCGTACGGTGAGGTATCGAAAGGCCTCCGGGCTCGCAACGGACGATTCGGTCCACGTAGCGGTTGCGTCTATAGCAATACCCGATCGATCCTTCCGTTTTCTCAAGCCTACCCAACGGCTCGCGACGTGCCGCGTCTCCGGTCGAATTTTAATCCTTCTATCGCCGTAAATAACGAACAAAAGAACGTCGTACCGTACGACAGTCAGGTACAAATGACTAGGTGACCAAAGAATGCGAAAAATTACGTTTCGCCGTCAACTCTTCTGAAGGCGATCTGTGTGAAAAGCACGCGATTAATATTTTATCCAAAAACTTTCGTTCGCAAGATTCCACTCGTACAAACGCCCCTAGTCTCGTCGTGGTCTCGTACAAATGCATACGGGTATAGACAGCGTTCACATAAAGTTGGCGCACATATTTGCTTATACCTACAGACGATACAGGTATACTCGGGACACGTTTTGCTTTCGTTCTTCGTCGATGCGTGCGTGTTTCTCGCGAGGGAGGCAAGAGGAGAACCGAGAGGGAGAACAAGCAGGTAGTTAGGTAGGTAGGTAGGCAAAATCTATCCTCCAGACGTCGGGCAAGTTTTTGCCAATTTTAGATCGCGAAAATAACATTACGTTGACCTGCACGCAGGATCGCGTTGAGTCGCGGGCTTTTTGTCTGGGTAATAATTATAATCGTCTAGGCGCAGCGGAGCCACACGGCTGCCGTATAATACCCGTACCCATGCAACGTCGCCTACCTGCGATTGTGAGCCGTAGCAGCGGCAACGGCAACATCAGCGGCTGGAGCTGCGACCTACCTTCACGGCCGCACAAAGAACCGTGGCCATATCCAAAGGCTGCCTATGTGCACTTGAAACTCTGCCTTTAGCTTTTGACGCGATATACCGCAGCTGCCAAAGGGCGCATGCTTGCTCGGCGATTGTTTTGCCCTTATAGCTGCGTTTATATATTCGTTTAGCTGAAAAGTGCAGAGGTGCACAATGTTGAATTATACCAGCTTCTTTGAGGATGAATACGTTCGGGAAATAAGTTCAACTCGAGTACACGTGCGCGCATGTGTAACGTACGAGATGCGGAGGTTACACGCGTACCGAGGATTCCTAGTTGTCCTTGTTATACATTCGAATTTCCTTGATCGTTACAGAAAATCTTGCGCGTGCTTTTCAAAGGAATTATAGTGTGAGGAGTCCCGTTGGTAACGCAGCTTAACAAATAGACCGAAGTCGCCACCTCGTAAACACGGAGTACAATATTTCGTATTATTCAATCGGTTACGATCGGTTAGAATGCTCCTCAAGGACCGCCAAAATTATTTCATCGTCCGCCTTGCCGGGCGATAATTTGAATAGATTCCTTTATCCTTCGCCACCAAATTTCTACGTTCTTCTTGAAAAGTTGCCCGCTACCGGCTAGGCGCAACGAGTAGTTCTGTACGTTGTTCGGCTCTCTTCGGAGATGGTCGCAGTCTCTTGGACGCAGATCGCAGACAGCGTGACGATGAACTCCTCCAGCCCCCGCCAAATTCTCCTCTTCCTCTTCGCCTCTCTCCTCTCTTCGCTTCTCGGTGTCCTCATTCTCTCCTCTTCGCTCTTCTCATTGTCAGTCTCGTTTTATCGCCACCGAGTTAACCGAGGCGTCGTCTTCGTCCTATCTGCGGGGGGAAGAAGTGTTGCTAGCCTATCTTCGGCGAGTATAGCTCCTTTGTATATGTATATGTATACGTATACGTAAGGTGGATGGTTCGGGGTATAGGTGAGAATCATCTCGAGAAAAAGCGTTTACAGCGATATAACCAACGTGTGTGGTGTGATCGATGCCTCTCGCTTTATCACGTCAACTTTTTGTCTCTTTTTCTTCGCCCCCACCCCTCCCCCCCGAGCCGATTGCTTCTTCCCTCGATATTACGATATTTGGCCCACTGCAACTCGAGGGTGCCGATGTACGAATAGTTCGACAAGTTCGATGCTGATGAAAATAAAGAATTCGTAGTTCAGTTTTGAAGTAAGGGTGAGGGTAGCGAGGGTAGTTTTGATGCGGTGGCGCATAAACTATTGCTCGCTATACATATACAATGTACAAATAGCCCGGGGAACGTAGCGTATTACTAATTAATTAATGTGTGCGATGGGAAGAAACACCGTGGATGTCACTTTATACGCGTTTAAATGTGTAGGAAAAAATAAAGAAATTCATAGAACTGTCGAGCAGTTTGTAACTATGCATACGTGCATAAATGTCCCAGGGGGCGGTCATGTAGCGAATATTATTTAACGATTCCGAGCGATAGTTAACGCACGCACCTGGTCCGGTGCGGCTCGACTCAACCACGATCTGGTGCGATTAACTCGCGGTTTCAGAAGATCGAGTCATTCCCCTCACGTGTTCCGAAATCCCAGTCAGGTATACATTTTGAACAGTGTTCGTATGCGACATCGGTTGTTTTGTTCATCCATTATTGAAATTTCATTACGACGTCGCTTTAACGATGCGTCGCGTAGAGATGGTACGACGCGACGCCGGATCTACACATATGTATCAATTGCCGTTAAGTAGATGTCAAACTATTAACAAACGAAGTTCACTCGATGCATTTTACCCCTAATGGATCCGCCGTTTTCCGCGTGTGACTCAGGCGCGTTGTCAACATCATTCGTTCTCCGATGGGGCGCAGATACGCCGCTAGAAAGCGGTCGACGCAAAAGACCAAGTTTCTCATGGAAAATAAAGGTCACGCACATTAATTTGTTTTTTTCCATTTTCTTTCAGATTTTACATTCATTCATTCGATGATCCCAGTCTTCTCTATAGTACTATTATGCATGATGCAAAGTGACATACACAGGTATGTACTTGGCACAATAATTGATTTCGATCCGTTTTTCACCGAAGAATTTCATTTGACGGTTATTTTTGAGGAATGACTTTTTGATGGCGATTGATTTGGATAAATTAATGTAGTTGGCGTAGTTTTTTGCACCCGAGGTGCTTTTTTGGGATCTCACTCATGCACTTGGTTTGTTTGGTTGCCCGTTAATATCGACGCCGTTATTTATCCTTGGCGTACTAACAATAAGTCGCAACCCTGAAAGTATAACGTCGTTGAATTGACCACTAAACTCGTACAGAAGAGTGTAGGGATTGTCCGTACACACATGAACGATAATAAACCGGCATGAGAAAGCCGCATTCACAAAGTGGATGGTAAGCCGTTCACGTTACAGTTTACAACTTTATCGGACTCTAGTGTACTTTTTACTGCTCCCGTATACACAATACGTATATACCAGAAGCGTACATCCACCTACCTGTACACGGTATTCCGGTCGTTCGTTTATATTAAGAAACACAAATGGCGGATGGGAGGTGGATAAGCGGGACGTAAGCCGAAGAACGACCTTGAATAACCAAGTTCGAGGTCACCATAGGCGAGATCGCGAATCAGGTCGTCGTTCCCAAAAAATGATATTTCACTTTCTATTGTTACAGATGCGCGAGTTCCCGGTCTCCTCGAAGTTGCGTAGCTTCGTTTTATCTTTTTTCTTTGCTTTAACGTCACCAACAAAGGGCCCTCGATGATCTCCGGGGAAGGGTGAGTCGCGTATCGGCATATCATCCATAAATCTTGAAGCGATATAAACGTCGGGTTTTGATGCGTTCACCGTGTCGACGATGTCTCGCGTCGGTCAGTTCCGGGCGGGTTCGGGTTGTCGAGACTTTCGGAGTCTGACAAGAATTATTAGTGGGTGAAGGTAGCCGGTAGCTGAGCCGGAGGATCAATACCAAGCAGACGTCCGTGCACTGTGGCGGAGTGCACTTCTCCTTCTACCTTCTAGATGTGTATAGCTCTAGGCTAGGCGAGGCAAGGCTGGGCGAGGAAAATCTGGATCGCTGTTGGAGACGCCGCCTGTTGAAGACTTCAAGTCCTTAGCTGAACTCTATACGGCTTTTCGGTCGCTAAGCCACTGTGCGGCTATATCTACGCTTCTCTGCACCGACCAAGACCGAGAAGACGAAGACGCGGCTTACATCCGACGGGTTTTTTTCCCTCTCTTTTTTTTTTTTTTTCTTATTTCCTTTTTTACAAACCTCTCGGTATAACTCGCCCCGAAATACGACAGGTTGGTAAACGGGAGCTGTATCGACCGAAAAAAAAAAAAGAAGAAAATTCAAATGAAACTGAATGTAAGCAATCGTCATCGATGGTCAAAACAATGGCGAAGGATGTAACCATTGGATACCATTTGAATTCGCTGTATTTCGGTATGTCGAAACAATGCGCGTAGCGTTGCAGGAAATGACCTTGAATCGTATAGCTCGAACGAAAACAACAAACCCCGCAATGATTCCATGAATGACGATGATCCCACTGACCCAGTTGCCGCGCCTGCATCAACTCATTTGTCAAGGGTTAGTGGCTGGTAGGGAGTTCGTCGAAAGCTGCATTGAGTGCGGTGTGCGGTAGCAGCAGCGACAGTTGAGAGCAGAGGGTATGGAGTAGAAGAGAGGAGAGAGAATGGAGAGTGGCGGGTGGCGGGTGGCGGGTGGAGGGTGGTGAAATCAAAGGGGTGAAGATACGTGTAAGTGTGGAGTGACTGGTGTCTGTCTGTAGTTGGTTATACGCGAGGTCCCAATGGTAGTGCACGCGCCTGGGCGTGCGTGATGTCAACGCGCGAGAGTGTGGTGGACCTTCGGATGCAGCTGAAGCGGCGTCGGTGCAACACAGGGGCCTCGGAGGACGAGGGACGCGGAAGGCTACCGATTGATCCGCGGTTGCCCTCCGTTCTCCACCTCATCCTACTCCTCTTCCTCTCTCGGCACCTTCCGCTTCCGTGTTTCTCGTCCCACCCTTTCCACCTGCCGCCGCAAATCCCGTGCAGTCTACCCTCTCGAATGTCATATTCTTTTTCTCCATACCCCCTAGGCCGATTATACTTTTGGGCATCTGTCATTAGCGTCGTTTCCAATACCATACGCGGCGGCCATCCTTGATACAATTCAGATCCGACGGGAGCTGCCCATACAGGTGCGGGTGTAGAAAACAAAATATACCCCTTATACTTGCAGGGTGCATATTGAATTTTTTTCACATTTGTAATCAGACTTCGGTCAGATTTGATATTAGCTTACGATCGGTTACTCTCGCCGACGTATTTTTTTTCCATTCTTCATCCACGCGAACGACATGATTTTCGTTTATGTAGTCGACGTCTCGAACGTAGTTCATAAACATATGATACCCTGATATCCGGATTCTTGCGAAGCTTTGAAAATTGTTTTCCAATGCACAAGGTTCCAAAAATTATACGTGTTGATAAAATAGGCGATTAGCAAACCAGATTCAGACGGAACGATCGGTGTGCCGTGTTGTTCATTTTTATTTTGTTTTTTCTCATTTTCCACGAGGATAACGTCAACGAATGGGAGGGAAAAAGCACTCGTATATAAATGGGAATTCCTGCACGTGGGTTCAAAGAACTAACAATGACGTAATATCTTTGTCACGTTGAAATTGCAGTAATTATTTTGTTCTGTTGTAATTACATTAAATCTGGATTATTCGTGAACCTATACTTATATGTTTATGCATCAAATGTTAATATAAGCGCGTTTCAACATAACGACGACAACAAGAACTGCATAATCAGAAACTTGCAAGACCACAATAACAAAAGCATCGGGCATGTTTCGCTTACTCAATGCTGCCTCGTTTTTGCGCGGGATGAAACTTGGTGTGTAAAAAATTACGAGTCATTATTTTTAATAGCATCTTAACCTTCTGTAGTTCCCTTCCACTTTTGAAGCGACTGTTCCCCTTGAAAGGTACCTTTTACCTTTTTTTTTTTTCATCATTTATATTTTCATTTTTTCCCCACAACGACAACTGTACCTCGCAACGGCCTGCACACCCTGTAGCCCGTGCACTGAGTTTTTTTTTGTTAAATTATTCGTTCGCTTGTGTCACACATTACATAAATTCCTATGTGCCATAAGTCATCGGCAATGTAGATATGATTTTGCAAATAAATACAGAGGCGAAATTCAAACAACCTTGTACAATTAGACACGATACGTTGGGGATATAATTGGGGATATCAGTTCGAATAAGTAATCAAGTTATCATTCGCAGATAATGGGGCACGTGTGAGAGGTTTATTTATTCTAATATCGTTACATATTCCGTTACGATATAACAAGCCCCCTCGCATCGTATCGGTGTAATATTTGTCAACTTTGATCACACGGTCACGAGTTGTTACATTTAGACTTGGAATAAATATATGCGAAGGTGATAAATTATTATATTATTTGGGAATGAACGTCTGCAGAGTAGCATAAGTTTCATCTAATTATAGTCGATCGTGGGTCGAATATATTCGGTTTAACGCGGGATTAAAAAACAACCGAAGAAATCATCAAAACTGAAAAATCGAAACGATACTCATGCTAACACTTACGTCTATACATATGTGCAACATCAAAGTTTCGCAACTCCGCGTGCCCATGCCAGTATCTATTCCTCTCTCTTTCTAGTTCTCACCGACCACCGACTTCGCACATCGAAATTCGCTCAGCTGACGTGCCATAAAGATACGTACAAAAGTTTTAGAAAATAAATCGCACCGTTCACAAGGGGTTTCTTATTTTCCCTGTACAAATAAAACCGGACAAAGTTTACACCGCGCGAGGATATTTAAGATGAACCGAATCCATATAGATAACGATATCATTGACCGAATGAGATCCAACAATAGGCGCGGAGGTTGCGCTGCAGATCCTGCCAAAGCCAAATGGGAGTCACGTGGGCGCGAGTGTGCGCGTTTCGAAATAATTTCAATAATTTTAGCCGTTCGTGGGGAATCGAGAATATACCCATCGATATGTCACGCTTGATCTGGTAATACAAGCCAGCGGCGAGTTTGGTCAACGTGTAACAAAGAAATGAGAATAAAGACCAAAGAAAAATGATCGTTCAATTTTTTGGTCTCGCGAACTTCGACCCCCAAGTGCGGACAAAAATATAAAAACGATAAACAGCCGAGTGAAGATAAAATCGATTACGAAGCGCCGATTAATTATTCATCGCTAATTATTTCGATTGTGTTGAAAATCTCCACATACGTATAATATACAATTGGCCGCGGTATAAGACACCTGCAACTATGTATTAAGATGGTTCAACGAGCGTCGCAAAAGGATCGAGTTGTGTAAGTTACGTCATCGACAAAATGATCCATTTATACGTTGACATACGTTCCCCCAGCCATGCTGTGCCACGTATAGGTATAGCTTTCGTATATTCGCGATTTTGTACAAGGTATCCAGCCAAGGCACTGAACCGAACGTCCATCAAGGATATACATTCACACCGTCGAACTCATACAATCGAGCAAATGGAACGCGGACGTGGATCAGGCGGCGGTCCTTCGGGTATAATTATTATTTGGGCATCGGTTTAATTTTTCTACGGAATTAGAAATACGTTAATCGTCCGATGGCTCGTACGTGCTCGGTGGGGTACGCGCGGTGTTGGCGTTCGCGATACTCGGTAGCTGTGGTAAGTTCTTAACGAGTGAAAGCTAACGGTAATGATAATTTTCAGGGAAGCTGCCGTGTCGTACCGTACTGTCCGTCGTTCAACGCTCACTGCAATGAAGAAGAAGAACGAGCATCCAAGAGATTTGGTCCATGTTTCTTTTTCGTCCTTCCTTCCCATACGTTCAAAAGATGTTTACGCGATCATCTCACACACGCGCACAATTATGAATAGCTATCCAAAATTCAATCATCTCTATTATGACTTCATTACTCCGAGACGTCCGGAATAGCTACGTGCCGTTGTATGTGCCATCTGTATACGTAGAAATACCTATGTGCATACGTTATACGTGTCTACTTTGGCGAGTCGATCGGCCAGGTGATTCGGATAACGTTCCCTGTAAAAATCATCGTCTCGATTCGCATCAACCATTGTTTCACCGCTGAAAAATATAATGGAAATATTTGCATATACAGAAGTACCTAAGCTGCGCACACCGCGCGATAAGTCCAAGGATGGACCTTATTGACTACGCGTACGTACGTACGTACATACCTACTGTAACGCACCAGGTAATACATAAACGGTGTAATACCCACGCACCCATGCAGGCGAAACATCCAACTTTACATTCGAATAGAAACGGAGCAATTTCTCCCCGTTTATAACAACACGTTATATGGTACAAGTCAAGTGCGTGCACACGGATTCGCTCAACACACAGGCAATGACATTCACGCGCGAGTATTCGCGCTGTACGCTATGCGCGTGTACCTAGGTGCACGTGTGCGTGTGTACATTGTACGGTAAATACGATGTGTATAGGTATATGTATAACAAAGTCATGGTATTAGTATGTAGTTACATAGTTGAAAAGTTTCACGAGCGTGTGCGGCCTTTCGCGCCACCTGGCCGACCACGTCTAGGCTTTTTCTACGTCGAGTACCGGGGAGTAGTAGAATCGACTATCGCGAAACCTATCGTTGTGGTAAGTTGGCGCGGCGAGATACCCGTTCGATCCGAATAGCCGACTTACATCATCGCTCGAGTGGCCTACGTCAGCGTGGTTTACATACACGCCGGTGCTACGTACGTCCGTGTCGATCCGTGACGACGAAGGCTACCAAAAGAACACCGGATTCGATAGAATTATAATTCGGGTAACAAATCATAGCGGGGAATCCCGAGGGATTGTCACAGTTCAGCCATCCGTGACTCAAGGGATCGAACGCGCGGTGAAGAATTTTTATCAGGAGAGAAAAATTTTCAAAAGAATAAGAATAAAACATGCAAAGCGAAACAAAAACGAAAGAACGAATATTGATGAAAATGCAGCGCGGGGCAATCGAACAGAATAACCACACAATCGTACCTAACACGTACGATGTGTATTTGTGATTAAAGTACACTGTGAGATTTGGGTAATTTTGTTCACCCTCGCTATCATCCCGAAACGCACCTTGGTATAACGGCGGCGGCGGCAACCGCACCGGAGATAATAATCTAAACAGGAGTAAATTCGCGTAGCCGTTTATGCAACTTTTTGCCGTACGACACACTATGCTATTCGATGATACTATATACCTAACGTCGCACCAACACCACCAGCCGTTAAATCCGTACGGAGGAGTGTGCGTGCGCGGCGTTTCACACCTGACTACTACGCGAGTCACAGAAGATACCGTGATACGATTTACCGAACAAATAATCGTCGAATCAATAGGATAATTTCCGAAGGGAAAAATCTAAAGTCGATCGGATGTTATTTTTTACGCGTCAATCGTTCGGAAATTTTGTCAAATTTTATTTTATTCCATCCACCGAGCACGATGCGCACGGTTCGCCACTTGACTCTCGGGCCGAGCGAGCGCCGAGCTGACAGTAGGCCGGCGACGTCACAGTGGGCCGGTTGAGCCTTCCTTCGTTCGATTCAGGCAGGCTCCATTCATTTTACATGTAGCAAGGTAAATATTTATATGCAGTGTCTATTTTGATCGTGGGGCTAAGTGCGTGCACGAGAAGAGCAGCGGTAATATTGGTTGTGGCAACCCCCGACCGCGTCGAGAACGAAATCACGAAGACGACAAACGAGATACGGAATCTGCGTTATGTGGACTAATAAAAATTGAAAATAAATAAATTTAATTATTTAAAACAAAAGGAGATAAATGTCACGAATGAAAGGAACGGAAAAGAAGGGACGAGATAGAGGTTTTATCGAAAGTACGTAAAGGAATAAATAACGTGTGCGGAAATAGATAAAGTTACGATCGGGCGTGCGTTTCGCACGTATGGTTCAGCGTTGTTCTTCGTTTAATGACGACGATAACGACGATGATGATACAAATTGTTACGCGTCTAGTGTTCAAGGAGTGCAGGTTGTCGAAGGAAATGAAACGAATGTTCTTCAGGTGGAATGATTGAGTAATCAGCGAAAAGTAAACACGATCGAGGAAAATGCAGATCGACGTCGCAATAATATCGCCGCGATGAGACGAATTTCAAGAGATACGGCGTTCGCCTCGTCCTATCGTGAAAATTTTATTAGTCACGGCCATATTGAGATTCGGCTCAACTTCGCCAAAAAAAAAGAAAAAGAAAAATAAAAAAAATAAAAAAAAAAAAAGAAAAGAAATGAAAAAAAATAACAGAAAAAAAACCAACAAGAATTTTTGAAAACGAATTTCCCGGGCTTTCTGAGCGCTGACGTGAGTTCTCCTTATTCTTTATTTCCACTTCTTCTTTTTCTTCTACCTCTTCTACCTCTTCTCGGTAACCGCCACTTCCGTCAGTGAAAAAAGGACGACTTCGTTCGAGCAAACGCCGTTGCGGTGATCCAGAGCAAGTAGTTTCACAATCGGTCCGTCGCGGCAAGACGGACCGTACGGAGCAGAGTCAGTTTCGCAGATAATACACGCAACGTAACGCAATTAATACAAACATCGGATCGTTTGACGTTTGACAAAGGTCGTCCCGTGAATCGCGCCACCGTACGTACTTACGTATGTACGTACGTACACGTATATCGAACCGTCTACGATCAACGTTTTCGTACCCGCCAACGCATATGGTTGGAAACTTCATAATAATTAGAACGAACAAACTATGAGAAATTCCCTCGGAATGGAAACGCGTTGTGAATTTCCAGTTCGGATTACATGCAGCGGGGTGTGAACAACGGGCGATTTAAATATTTTATCCGCACCTCGAGATTAAATAACTTCCCCAGGAGGAGGCTCGTGGCGCGACGTACCTATACATGTGTCGGTACGTGCGCACGTACATACGTGAAACTCGTACCGTGCACACACGTAGAAGTGATCATCGTGGAATCAGCTGTTTCTCACTCCCAATATCTTGTGGTTGGAACTTATTTCTCCGATCGTATCTCGCGGATCGTTTATACTTCCCATGACTTTTACAACCGCGCCGATGTTAATTTCCAACGATTCTTCTTATCCCGCGTTTGCTTCGTCGCTTTTATCCGTTGCCATTGATTTGAAGATAATTTTTTTCTCTTTCTTTATTCAAATTCCATGCGAGACGACTTCAAGGAGGATTTAAAATAATGCAGTGATAAATCTACGTCGTAACAACAGAGGGGTCAGTGGGTATTTCGCGTTTGCATATATATATATATATATATATTCCATTTGATTCAATTATAATAATCGCATGGATGGATCGTGGATACGAATGATTGAATTCCAAGTTGCGACGCATCCTTCTAGATAAAATTACCGAGTCTATACCTGTATAATAATTGATCCGGGTGTACGTACGTACAATATGATTTCGCGCCGCGAAATTGCAACGGCGATAAATCATTACCCTACATCCTTCGTCCATCTGCAGCCACGTGCCACACTGCTACGTCTCTGATAGGGATAATAACAAAGTGAAAAAATGAAAAAATGACAAAATGACAAAATGGAAAAAAGAAAAAAAAATAGGAAAGGAAAGAGACACGTTGGTGATTACGGCATACCTGTATATTCTCTCTGTACATTTTTGCCCGAGGGTGAAAAACTCAGTCCGGAACAGCGTAGGAGTAGGTGATGCAGGTGCCAGGAGCTAACGACGATGCACACGGGCATCTGCATAGGTCAAAGTGCGTCACATCGTCAGGTTTGCACCAGCGTTCGAGGTTCGAACGATTATTGCGTACGTACCGCGTTCGCTGTCTCTGTACGGAGCTGGCAATTTAATCGCGAGAACTACAAACGGGGAAGAAAGTAAAACGAAGGAATTCCGGTGTTCGATGCAGCCTTCGGGCGGAACTTGCGATAGAAAATAGAAGAATTATAGCCACGAGAGTGAGCCACGCCGCTCGGTAAACCGCGAAGGGGATGCGGTGGGATGGGGGTTGTGTCGTACGGTGAAGTTATATGGGCAGGCACATGCGTGTCTCTCGTTATAAATGGATTGACCTAAAGAAAACCTCTGAAATGACATAAATAACGCCGGTAGCGCGCCGTAGGCGGTATAAGAGCCTTATGTAACCTCTCTCTTTCTGCGCTCTGACTCGGCGGCGCGCGTTGCGATGCGTGGAGAATTTGTCCCGCACACCGATCATAATATATATATATATATATGTATATATATCGATGCAACCTCGTCCCTGTAAACTTGGTACCCGCGCGTCACGCGCGTACTACACATCCACGACATCCGCAGAACCAATACCGATACACGCGTGCCCGGGTATACGACGCGTAAGCGGAACCGCGCTCGCGATATTACACGACGCGCCGCATCTTACGGATCTACGGATCTATTGCGTATCCGTTTCTAAACGGTGGATAAAATTTATCGTCGATGAAAAGCGCGGTCGAGGGTACCGGATGTCGGATCAAGTTTTATTCGTGCGATTTTCGAGATGAGTACGAATCGAGCCGACCAGATTAGTGGCGATCGAGAATTCCGAAACATGTAAAATTAGAAGGAATTGGAGAACGAAGTTTCGTCTCCCCTCGTATAACTGACCTCGACCAACGTCGGAATTTACTTTACGATCGTTAGTTTGCACAGGTCGTCTATAGGATGATACGTAAACTCTCTTCACTGCAACATCGGCTGTTCGGAGTTGAAACGCGCCGCGATTTTCCGAACTCCCTGTAACGGATTTTTTTTCATTTCATTGCCATCCTTGCGCAAAGTTGAAAATTTCAGATTAAAAATAGACGTTCGTACATTTCGTGTTTAATTGTTCGCTGGCGCAGCTGTGTTACCCTTCAAGATTTATTCCCATCGCATGTCCCAAACAAATTGTACTCCCTCTAGTCAAACGGTCGTTAACTTGTACTACGTTAACAACCGCGTATATTTTACATGACTGGTGTAATACCGCGACAACCCGATACCTAGTTCCATCCTCCGTAAAAGCACGTGTACGTACGAGTTCTGTATACCAAATTCGAGTACGTTCCGATCAAAAATCACAGCTTCTACCATAGATATTTTTACTGTAACAGATTTGCTATATAGGGTGTTAATAAATAATTGTGCCAAACTTGAGGGGGTTATAAATTGCACTCAAGCGAGTACCTAATCTGGTGTGGTACAGCGTGGTCAACGCCTGGTCATCGGCAACCCAACGCGCATCCCCTACTCGAGAGCTGTACGCTCACAATTCAGAAGACGGAGGCTTTAGGTTGTGGTCCATTTGTTTTGTGTATTGTTTATTAATTTTTGAGTTTTCAATCAATGCGTAGAAATTTATTTCAGTGGCGTAGAATCGCTCAATTAACCTCCGCCCTGTAGAACATCTCAGATTACTCGTTTAATTCAAGTGCACCTTATTACCTCCTTCGGCTTGGCACAATTGTTTATGAACACCCTGTATATTTCAATCTGTCCATATCCAAATACTGCGGAAACCGAATCGTTGTTTTCCCATCATAAGTCTATCGTGGTATGATAAAATAAGCGGGGAACGTTCCGTACGAAGCTTAAATCCGATCCAGGAAACCCCCACAAACCAATCCTATTGAAAGTCGCACCACTCTCCGAAACTATTGTCCACCATCTTAGAATTGCAAATAATTTGAATTTCACGATTCTGCTACCACGCTCGGGATCTGGGCGCATTTTCGAACGAGAAAAAAAAAAAACAAAAAAAAACAAAAAAAAAAAAAAACAGGTCCAACAAGCGCACTTTCTTCTCTGTCGTTTTTATTTCTTTCTTCGATCGTACGTTAGTGGGTTTTCTTCAACGGGAATTACACTCGAAACTATATATACGAATAAAAAAAGGCGATAAGTGGTAACACCCGTTGTATAGGTCAAATCACCGATACTATCGTCTTATTATAGCGAGTCATTCCCCATCGAGGAACTCGGCGCAGCATTTTATTAATTTCGTTGTACCGCAGTGAGGATATACGCATAGATGTGTGTATCAAACACCGTTGGAATTCTCCACGCAGGTCATTTGGAATATTGATGAACCCGACGGTATCTCAAACCTCCACCCCTTGCAATGCTCTGCAAAGTTCTCCTACTCAAACTCCAAACAATTTTCGACCCCCCGACCGCTGCGTCGAAAAACCCAAATCGTGTACGTTCCTAAGTACGTACAGACTTATATCTAAACTATATACGTATACGTGTTTATGTGTCTCTCCTGCAATTCCGAAAGTTGGTAGCCCAGACTAGACGATTGTTTTGAAGATAATCGCAACGAAATCTACGATAGAAGAGAAGAAAGGAAGTGAAGAAAAAATAAATAACGATGAAAACGTCTTAGGAAGAGACGCGCGCCGCCCGGCACAATTCTCTATCGACGCAGATACGTATACATATTATATGTAGACATATAAGCGTAAAAGATGATACGTCACTGAACGACATCGCGAGTGACATGTAGATAAGTTTATATCGTCAGCTGATATTCGTCATGTACGTATCACAGTGTATGTACATAGATACCTACATATATAAATATATACGTCCACGCGTATCACAGCTGACTATATTCGTAGATATACATGGGAATTAATTTCGCGGTGAGCGCCGAAGCGCCGAACAGCAAAATCAACCAAGTGAGCGATTCCGATGTTTGTCAAGTGCGTTGAATAATAAGTTTTCCAACGCAGATATGTATTATACGTATATACATATGTTCACACACAACATTATTAACGATTGATAATACATAACGGTATGTAAGAGTTAAGGAGCACAACCGACTTTATACGTGTATATAAAGATAAGCTCTGCAATTGGGTATGGTAATTGATACTGAACCGCGAAATTTAATCTCCGCAAAGATTTCAACTGCCCCAATTAACCGCAAGTATTTTACGGTGCGTGTATGTAGCAATAACGCGTTGAATCACGTCTGATTTTTTTTCTCGCCCCAAACCTCGTACGAAATAAAACATTCGTCACCGTTTGAGGGACCGCGGATGGATGTGTGAAAAATGTACGCGAGATTCCGAATGTGACATCCACGGTGACGTTTTCCATGTTTCCTTGTGTTTTTAGCAGGGTTGCGGGCAGTTCAGACATGGGAAGTGAGCATTACTGCCTGAGGTGGAACAATCATCAGAGCAACTTGCTGGGTGTATTCAGTCAGCTGCTGGAGTCCGAGTCACTGGTGGACGTGACACTGGCGTGCACGGAGGGTCCCTCCATCCGTGCTCACAAGGTCGTCCTCTCAGCTTGCTCCAGCTACTTCCAGGCTTTGTTTCTCGACCACCCCAATCGCCACCCCATCGTCATTCTTAAGGACGTCCGCTTCTCCGAGCTACGAACCCTCGTCGACTTCATGTACAAGGGAGAAGTTAACGTTGAGTATTGCCAACTGTCCGCTTTACTAAAGACGGCCGAGAGTTTAAAAGTCAAAGGACTAGCGGATATGACAAACATTAATGCGGCCGCCGCATCCAGAGAAGAGCAACAGCATATTGTGAGTGAAAATCAGCGGGATCGGGAACACCGGGAACGCGACAGAGATAAAGAGCGGGAGCGGGAGAGGGACAGGGACAAAGAAAGGGAAAGGGAAAGGGAAAGGGATAGGGATAGGGATAGGGAAAGGGAACAAAAACGAGAAAGAGAGAGAGAACGGGAAAGGGAGAGGGAGAGGGAGAGAGAGAGGGAGAGGGAGAGGGAGAGGGAGAGAGAACGGGAAAGGGAAAGGGAAGTGGAAAAAGAATGCGAACAATCTCAACCTCAACAACTTAGCGACGTTATGGAGGCGGTACACATGACCGAGTGTCCGCCGTCACCCGTGGGAGCGGGGAGTCCCTGTCCCGGGCCCTTGGCTCTCCACCGACCGAGAAGAAGTTCCGAAGATGCCACGAGTCTCGAAGAAACGAGAGGATCCCTCAGTCCAATATCCGTGCACAGTGGTCCCAGCGATATGAGCCTCAGTAACAACACCGGTCCCGCACCGTCGGGAGGAATCCTACCGTCGTTGCAACTGCCGCAAAGCAGGCTTCCATCCCCTCACAGTACGGAACCACTCGCGGGGCCATCCGGACTGCCTCCCGTTCAACAAGTCCCGCTTGTGAGTAAGCCTACCGCAGCTTTTCCGCATTTCCTAGTTCAGAAGTAAAAGAAAAAAATTAAGAAGATAGCTACTAAGATTTCACTTGCTCATATCCAGCTAATATTTTTACATCCTCTCACCTTTATTTCAGTCGTTAAAAAAGGAGGTGGACTGGGAGCGATCGACGGACGATCGCGTCGCGAGTATCGAGGCTACGACGGAATACAGACTCCCACCGGATCCGGTGAGTGGACGAAAGTTATTATATTTGAAAATCTTCCACCAATTCTATTCTTCATACATACAGGGACAATATGTGGAAACTGGCCACTCTATACGCCCCGCACGTTGAGTTAACGCTAACCAGTCGTACGGAGTGGCCAGTTTACCCATATTGTCCCTGTATACTATATTACTATATAGATACAATGATATATATATATATCTTTTTTCCTCTTTTATGCGTATTGCTCTGCATAAACATACCCATATCTATTATATATTTTATCTATAATGTGTATAATTATACCGCCGTTTAAATAATCATAACTAACGTACGTGTGTGTACATGTAGGCCATCATCACCGTGCATATAATACGCTGCTCATCTGCAGCGCGATTTACGATAAAGCAAGGTCATTAGGTTGCTGATTATAATACGAAATTTTTGCAATCGGTACGCGAACGACTTACCACACCTAACGTGTCTCTCGGATCGTCCTCGTCGTTGTAGTTAGTCGTTGTTACATCACCATTCGGTTAGTTGCTAGGCTTCTTGTCCGGTCAAGCTTCCGAAAGAACCTAACTAGCGCACCCGAGATGCTAACCAAGTATAAAATGTAAACGAAAATGGAAATATGGAAATTTGATCGCCGGTAAACTTGCACCCGCGTAATCCAAAACTCGGGATCAAAGTTATAATATGCCGATTTCTTTTCGTTTTTTTCCGTTAAAAAAAATTCCAAGGATCGTTACATCGGTGCTCCGGAATTCGTCGTGTGTATTACGACCCGAGTAAACGACTGCACCCAGTTCTACAGCATGTGCCCTTATGAAGCTTTGCTATGTGTATGTACATATGTAATATCTGTGAAACACAAACGCACAATCGCTGCGATTCCTCGCGGATCATTCGGAATCGCATCGATCGTGTCGGATTTATATCGGTCGGAATTCGATGCAGATCGTTGGAAACGTACGAAAGAAACAGAACTTTGTTCGCAATCACCCTAAACAATTTTTCCTACATTCCCTTTTCTCCATTTCCCCATTACCATACCGCCAGCCTGTCTTGCTAGCTCACTGTCAAGAAGTTGACCTTCGTTTTTGGCCATGGTTGTTTTTTTTTACCAGATATCATTAAATTTATATCATATACATATATTTATAGACGTGTGTACATACATTCATGTACGATTGTGTGTACAGTGTATTTATAAATAATATATATGTATGATATGCATTATACCATGTGTCCCAGTGTTTACATCACAGTATGTTTGGTTCTCTACCGTCAGGTTGACGCTATAGCGCCACGTGTATTCACGGACCACAATTCGGCTTTACCGCTATAGCGTAAACCTGGCGCCTGACGGTAGGGAATCAAACATACTGTAGTGTGAACGCTGGGACACGTGGTGTATACCTGTGTATATAAATATATATTATATAAATCCGTATATACATTTGTTATCTATATATGTACATATATGTGAGATACATATGCTGTACATGTATCGTTAATTTTATATTTGTATACCTTCCGATTGTTGTTTGATTGAGTGGCAATGCTTTTTTGCTCCGTGATATTTGCGCTGCGGTATTTATATATTAAAATGATTATACATCGTCAACATAAATTACCCAAATAATGGAAAACATGTGATACATAAGGGCGTTATGATCTACAGTTCCATCATCATATACCTTTACGACCATATACATTAGTATATACGAACAAATATATGCATACGTATGTATAAAATATGAATTATATATATATATATATATATATACAATAATAATATATATACAATAATATATATATAATTCGTATTATATATATATATATATATTTGTATTTGTATATATATTCATTTATATATTTGTATATTATATATTATATATATTATGTATGAAATATAATATATATATAATATATATTTACGTATAAAATTGCCCGCCAAACAAAAATGAGCGTCAACTTCTTGTGCTGTCGTTGAAGATATAATGTTAAAAATTTTAACAATAGAATTATTATATTATAATTATTAACGGACTATGGTAGTTTTAGCGTGTCGCGAAAAAGAAAAAAATTATAGTTCCAATTGAGAAAACAGATTAACGAAGAGAAAAAGTAAATTATGACGCTGAAGCTCTGATGCTTGCAGCGACAAGTGATGATGAAATTACATAGGAATTGCTAGCAAGATGAAAAGTTAAAAAATAAAGAAAAAAAATGTATCACGATCTCTTTAATTGCGATTTATGAAAAATGAGAAATGCAGATAAATGAAAACTAAAAGAATAGAAAGCTGAATAGAGTGAAACAAGAGAAACAAAAGACAAAGAGAAAGAAAAGAAATTGAAAGTGCGAGAGAAGCAAGAAGTTGATGTTCTTGTTTGTTTGGTTGCAGGAGTTGATGGGTTTGGATGAACGGGTGTTTGCGTGCATGTACTGCGGTGCCTCGTTCCTCCATCAGAGCAAGCTGACGCGGCACATCCTATCGCACAGCCTCGAGTCTCTCAAGTACAGAGAACAAGCGGCGCATCTTCAACTTCAGGCTCAGCTCGGTTTGGAGCCAGGACTCCACCTGGGTGCCGACGGTGTCCACTACGCACCTGGAGGTCCGGTAGAACCGATGGACCTCGAGCTCGCCGCTCATTCCGATCCCTCCTCCGGTGTAGTGCTTTGCAAATTTTGTGGTAAATCATTTCCCGACGTTGGTTCTCTTATCGCGCATCTACCCGCCCACACCGGTGACCGACCTTTCAAATGTGAATTCTGCGGCAAGGCCTTTAAGTTAAGGCATCACATGAAGGACCACTGTAGAGTGCACACGGGTGAACGCCCATTCAGGTGCGCATTGTGCGGCAAAACATTTTCAAGATCTACAATATTAAAGGCCCACGAAAAGACACATTACCCAAAGTATGTGCGCAAGTTCCTGTCCCCGAGCCCAGTAGACCCCTCGGAAGAAGAGGCTCCGCATCCGCCGCCCCCTCATCATTGAGTTAAAATATATCTTACTATTATTGTCATCGTTATTATTATTATCATTATCATTATCATTATCATTATTATTATCATCGTCATTATTATTATTATTGTTGTTGTTGTTGTTGTTGTTGTTGTTGTTGTTGTTGTTGTTGTTATCATTATCATTACTATTTTCGCCTTTTTTATCGTTATCACTGTTATCGTCACTATCCTTATTATTATTTTTATTAACTATATCGTCGTCATCATCATTGTGATTATAGTTATATTGTTGTCATCATCATCATCATCATCATCATCATCATCATCATCATCATTATGATTATGATTATGATTATTATCATTATCATTATCATTATTATTGTTCTTGTCATCATCATCATTATTACTGATAATATCACCTGCTACAGCTATATATATTATTACCTACCCAATGATGTTATTGTCGTTATAAGATGACACTACGTTACACAGCTAGTATTCACACATATACTATATTATGATATCACTGCATCCCCGCCAGTCTGCGTTTCAATACTTGGGTATTTAATTTATTTATTTTATTCGATTTTAATTCTCATATTGCGGCTCTTTCTTGAAAACCAAGAAGAAAAAACTAAAATAAAAAGATGAAAAAAGATAAAAAAAACATAAACTAGACACACACGCGCGCGTATACTATACATCACGCGACGCGATTCAAGACTCAGTTTCATAACTGATCACAAAACGGTTGAAACACTTAACGATATGTGTGGGGAATCCGGATTTAATTATCACATGACTTGTGCACATGCATACGCATACAACATCTGTGTACGTATGTTTCAACGCGAATAGTAGTAATATTAGTAATAATAACAATAATAGTAATAACAACAAGAATAATCATAATAGGAACGGTAATAATAATAGTAATAATCGTAGTAATTATAAAGTAATAATATGTGAGTAGGGATAAAAATAATAAATGAGAATAAGCATCGTTAATAAGAATGAATATTAATAATGGATGATAGTGACGATAATAATAACGATAACAATAATAAATAATGGTAATGATAATGATAATATCGATCAAACGATTAAGAAGAGCCACGCGCGCGTTCCCCAAATCCACAATGTAATAAGTATGCGGCGAGAGGCAATCCGACGGTATTTCTAGTTAGTCCTGTGATTTTGGTTAGGATGGTTGGTACGTGACCAGGGGGAGGAGACACGTTAAACATTAGCTCCCTCGTTTAATCAGTGCTTTAAGATGAAAACTTTAGCTTAAATATACATCTATGTATATCGATAAATTATACAGGATATATACATATATACACATGTATGTATATGTACATGTATGTATATATACCTACCTAACGAGAGAATTCAGAAAAAACAAACAAATAAATAAATAAATAAATAAATAAATAAATGAAACAAGAAGAAGAATATTAGTAAACAAAATGTAATGAATGAAAAAATACAACTATTTCAAACAAGAAATTACAAGAAATTAACTGACTATAAAATATAAATCAAGAAATACGTTCAACACATACACCCGCGCACATACACACACGATGCAAACAAATGGGTTTAAACTGATGGAAAATTGAAAAAAAAAGAAAAAAAAGATTTAGAAAACAAGAACGAAAAAAGAAAACATTAGTGAATAATATCAGAAAAACTTGGAGAAATGGAGAAAATTGATTCGCCACGGTTGGTGCTTTTAAGAGATTTTGATAAAATGCTGTGAATATATACTATAAATATATATTGATTAAAATATCTGTAAACTATTATTAAAATTATGTACTACTGTTGTACGACTAAATAGGTAGGATGACTGTAATTGTTGATACGATTGAGAATATTTTATACCGCAGTTGACGGGGTGAGTTTTACAATAACTAAATACGAATTCCATGAGGGGTGGGAAGAGAGGAAAAATTGATAGGGACCGAAAGAAATAATGTAAGAGGGGAAAAAAGGGAAAAAACGAGAAATGGTCCGGCTATCGAGGCGGTCAATTTAATTGTAAGGTGCAGTAGCCCCTAATTGGGCTCTTATTACAAGGGTACATCATGACATACTTATATGCATCCATACGTATGTACTTATATGTATGATGTATATATATATATGGTTTTAACAATAAACAAACAAATAAACAAAGAGTGCGCTGGCATAATTATGTACACTCGTTGCTTCATTTGTTTATAATTGAGGCAACAAGCGTAAAGAAAGAAAACAGAAAGTAAGATGGATAGAAAGAGAGAAAAAAAAAAAGGAAAATTTACAGTTCACTACACTATAATTATTATACGAAACACGGTATAAAGCTCGTTCCTGGTTTCTTTGTTCATAATTATTATTGTATTATAGTATATTATCTCGTCCACCACCAACTAAATCGAGACCACTACTGCGTATACATATATGTATAATGTTTATATATGTGTATATATATATATATATATATACATATAATACCTATAATAAATTGTAAATGTACTTTTCTCGTTACATGAATAATCCACTATACATAGGAGACCGCAGGGCAATATGGGGTAGCGGGACAGAATGAGGCAAAGGTCTTCAAACATCAATCTGGATTAAAATTTTTTTTTTTATCACGAATTCCTTAAGTACCCGGTTCTGTTCCGCCTTCCTCTGTATAGACGACGATATGTATACTTGGCTTAATCATGAGTAGTGTTAAACATTAGACACTACCCGATGAGATTTAGGTTGGCACAAAATATCTCCGGGGGGAATCACAGTGCATAGTAGAGGTGGCGATCGCGAGCGGTTCGGCCCGCATCGATCGTACGTGAATTTCCACAAAGAATATTTTGTGCTAACCTAAATCTCATCACGTAGTGATTAACTATACCACTTACCAGTGAGCCAAGTGTACACAGACCGTGATCATAAGTGGAACATGTGAACACTACGCGAATTGATTTAGGTTGGCGCAAAATATCCCTAGTGGAATTCACAGCAGCGCTACGGCAGAGGTGGGGATCTGGCGCCGCTCGACTCGCATCGACCGGCCACGATCTGTCATGATCCACGGCGTGTTAACCTCACGAAACTGACTCAGTCATTTAACGATGATTTAACGATAAACGAGACGCGTGAGCAGTGTTTACCGAAAATATTGAAATTGTCTGTCGATAATATCTGATGTTGTTATTTTTGTCAGAGAAATGAAACGGTGAATTAAATAGGATAGGATGATCTCCGTCGATGACAGAGTGAACACTTGCCATTGATGCATTCGAAATGAGTGTTGTAAGAAAAGGACAATGAACGAGACGCATTAGGGATAATTCTAATATATTCGGTAAACACTGCTAACGCGTCTCGTCTATCGTTAAATCATCGTTAAATGGCTGTGTCAGTTTTGTGAGGTTAACACGCCGTGGATCATGACAGATTGTGGCCGGTCGATGTGAGTCGAGCAGCGCCGGATCCCCCCACCTCTGCTGTGGCGCTGCTGTAAATTCGACTAGGGATATTTTGCGCGAACCTAAATCAAATCGCACAATGTTTACATGCCCCACTTATGATCCCGGTTTGTGTACATACATACCATTCAATCTATAGCGAACATTTGGGTGATAAGTGAACCAGTATTTCAATTAACTTTTGTTTTCCTATTAGACAAGTAATTAACATGTTAAATGATGTTATTATTATTATCATCATTATTATCATTGTCAACATCATCATCATCATCATCATCATTATTGTCATTATTATCATCATGATCATCATAATTATTTCTATTACTACTTTCACCAGTACTACTACTATAACTATTATTATTACTGTTACTATGGTTACTATTGTCATCGATATTAACGTAATTAATTTTTTTTCCTCGTCTTTTTGAGTTTTATCGTTTCATTTCATTTTATTTTATTTTTTACTCGGTTTTTTTATCCCACCGCGAAACTGTATGTAGGTAATAATGTAACAGTAATCGCGAGTGAAGAAGATGCGAGAAAAATTGAGTAGGGGAAGGTGATGGTCAAATTTGTATCGATGCGGTAACAGGGGTGATTTTAGAGCTGTGATGACTATACCTATACATGTGTACATATATATGATATATGATGAAATACATATATTATTTATATGTAGTAAAACTATATGAATTAAACTATACACAACTTATTGATTATTAGTGATAAAATTGCAGAACTCAAATAACTTGATAACTCACAATCAGTAATGAAATATTATTAGAAGCGAATGAACAATAACGACATGAAGTACGCACATTTACGTCTCTCGAATATTGGTAGATACATATTGTTCGTTATATCATAGATATCGTATCTTAGGTATTTCAAATGCAAATTTACAATCGCTGGATTCATAATTGTGATTAACTTTCTGTGATTTTATTTGATTTCATTATTATTATCATTATAATAGTAATGATTGTTGTCATCGTTTTATTATTATTCTTATTATTACCATTACTATTACTATTATTACTATCACTATTATTATTATTATTACTATTACTATTACTATTACTATTACTATTACTATACTACTACTACTACCACTACTACTACCACTACTACTACCACTACCACTACTATATTACACTATACTATATTACTATTACTATTATTATTATGATTATGATTATTATTATTATTATTATTATTATTATTATCATTATCATTATGATTATGATTATGATTATTATTATGATTATTATTATTATTATTATTATTGTTATTATTACCATTGCTGTTGTTGATAATATTTTTATTAGTATCCTTATTACGTGTCGTTGGTCATAGGAAATTAGGAAATATGTATTTTTTTCTTTTCTCCACCTTTGAATCTTGTTTTTATTTTTTGGCCTTGGTTCTTTCGTTCTATTCCTATAATCCGCAGAAAATGTAATTTTCTTCTCGAATCCAGTCGAATGCATTTCATAATTAAATGAGCAATACGATTTATTCAAGAGATGTGAGTGTGAAGTGATCGTAAGAATATATCAATTGGCAAGTGTAGAAAATATTTAAGACGGAGAAATGAAAAACAAAAAAGAGGGAACACACGACAGCTCTTATACGATATACCATATTACACATGTGCATTCTATTCACATGCCAGTTATCCTCACTAAAATATTCATCATTGATATGCACAGTCGCGATTATAATAAAATTTCATGACCGTATTATTAAAACCAATGCCCCGAAGCACTGATGTATCGTAGCTCCACGCCTCTCAAGTTCTTCTGCTTTTCTCATTTTTAAGTACCTAATAGGTGACGGAACATTATGCATTATCTTTCTTTTTTCTGTATTTTAGTTTGTTAATTCTTATCCAACTTACTTATTGCAGTATACGTATGCTGTAACTATATCGTTCATGTTCATAGCCGAGCGCCTTGAAATAACAGAACGTAGTTTGATTTTCGTCTCATTATCATTCTTATTGATTAATTTTGTTTTTCTTTGGATTTTAGTGTTAAGAGGTGCGCAGCAGTGGCGTTCATTAATAATGAAGCGAATGAGATGTGTGTACGTATGCGGGCAGATGTTATACATAACATGCACATACGTCTGTAAATATTTAAAAATGAAAGAAATGGAAAAAAGCACACAGCTATCGTTACTCATATGATAATAGCATAGCTGAGCTAGGTAGGTAGGTAGGTAGGTAGCTAGATCGTGAAATTTCATTAAGAAAATATAAGCTACGATACGGGCAGTGAGACGTATGATTACGTATATGATTCACATACATACATGTATTTACTTCGGATATTGTCCGAAGAGTAAATAGTAGATAATAATCTATCTAAATGTGAATATACTCACGTATAGTGGCCCGTACATACCTCTGACGTAAGATAAAAATTGTCCCTAATTTTTTTCTTTCAAATATCCTCATTTACAATTGTCACAGCCATGAAAATTTGATTCCGGGTAGGGTAGGTTAGGGAAGGGGGAAGCTTTTTTCACAAATAAAATTTGTTCAGAGAGAAGAAAAAAAAGCAGAACAAAAAGAGAAAGAGGAAATGACAAAGATCGGTTTTCGAGGAAGTTTGATGCATACAATACATATCAGCTTGCGAGTACGTTTATAATATTACAACTGTCTGTGAGATTTTTGTTGGTAAGATATGATAATAATTGTGATTTTTATAGCAAATATTTGTAAAGCAAATTCCGTCGCTTTGGGATCGCTGTATGTGTACTTATAAGAAAAAGGAGAGGAAATGAAAATGAGAAATTCAATGACGTGAGATGAGAAAAAAGGTGAATATGTAAATTCATTGTAGAGAGCTTTTTGCACATTTCGTTTCACGATAGATACATTTATTCTTGAAATTTATCATCATCTGAATCGAAAAATTTTAAGCCGATCAATTATTAATCCGCCATCCTTGACCTCGTACGTCTGACATTTTTTTTATTTCATAAATTGAACAAATTTGTTAAATATATGCGTCCTGATGATGAAATTTGTATTTTTCCATGAAAAAAACCACACGATTACATCTCTGTTGTACAAAATAAAAAAAGAAAATACAAAAAACTACACGTGCAATTACTCGATACGAGAAAGTGGAAGAAAAAAGACCACTCCGTCCGATTAATTATGGACTGGACTCAACAAGAATAAAACGTGGAGTATATAAGAGAGAAAATAAAATTATTAATAAATATGAGAACAAGGACACGCATAGTTACTTTTCGGTCGAGAAAAATGAATAAAAAAAAACCTAGATCCTCATTTACAGAAGTGTATGATTCATTTCGCTTTGGCGTTGACCTAGTACAATCTCGATACCAAAATGATGAAAATTTAAAGTAGAAAAAGAATGAGGCATTTTTCGACGCACTTCACGGAAAATCATTTTTCTGGTGTACGGTGTAATTTTCAGTTGACGAAGGTCGCATATGCTTTACGTGTGATATCATGTCATCCTTTCTCCGCGTCATGATAAACAATATAGTGTACAATCGTTGAAGACGATAATTATAATAATAACAAATTGAATTCACAATTACATAGATTGATTATTGAAGAGAACGCGCCTTGTGCGAATGTGGCGAGTGCAATGTAATACAAATGATCGATCTTACAGCTCCCTGCACGTATATAATAAACTTTCGTATGCCTATAATTTTAGAAACGTACACTCGGCTCAATCATTAAAATGGTGTGTGTAGTTAGACACTACGCGATGAGATTTAGGTTGGCGCGAAATATCCCGAGGGGGAATTTGCAGCAGCGCCACAGCAGAGGTGGAGATCGGGAGCGGTTCGACCCGTATCGATCGTACGTAAATTCCCCCTGGGGATATTCTGTGCCAACCAAAATCTTATCGCATAGTGTCTAACTACACCACTTACGATTAAGCCAAGTGTACATATTGGTCATTGGTGTTATAAATCATGAAAGTTTCCTTGTACACTTTCATTTGTACAGCAATATAATATATTATTGATTTTTTTTCAATTTCTTTCACTACCCATATCGCACGCCAGTCTAGATTTTTGCAAAAATAATTCATAACTTTCAATCTTACTCCACGTAATTGACAAGATGGTCTGACTATACTGTTACCAAATCTACTGCAGCAAAAACCTACGATAAACTGGGTCACGTTATGTGTAGCCTGACAATTAGTCGCGTACCGTAATGCACTGAAGTCATATAAAGTTACTTTTTTTGTAAAAACCTTACTAAAATCAGAAAGACATTTTTGCCAGAAGTATTAACGTTTATTTTTCATTGTTTTTTTTTATTTTCTAGTTATTACAATTTTTTTGCTAACTATCCACCTACGATAGAAATAATCATCGCGCGTACTCGTTTTCACGGTTCTTGTATGCAAAGCAAACGAATGAAAAAGGAGTTGAAAAAAGAAAGCATATTCATACGTAATGTTTTTTGTTTCTCATCGAATGCATTTGATGCTGCAGGTTTGACAATTGCCGTAATTCCACAAAAGAAATGATTACAAGTAAAAGGAAATAAAGAAAAAGAACAAGAAAAAATTGGACAAACTGTGGGAAAAATTATGAAATATGAATGGAAGGATTTATACGCCCTGCGTCAGCAATCGGAATAAGGCTTCTGAAAATATGATAAACTATCATCATATAGTATTGAGGATCGAGGAAATCCTTTACTTTTCATTCTTCTTCTTTTCTCCTTTTTTTTTCAATTTTCAACACGACGCACCTACTCTGTTTTTGATCTGAAAAAATTTCAAAGTGACGATCGCATGTTTTTCTCGTGTCATAAGACTCATATCATTTCCAATACATATCGCATCGTGTAAATAAGTAGGTATACACACGTACAGGTACCCGATACATAATAACCTAGGTAGAAGTATAGCTATTATAAAAACAACAAAGAACGATATAATGAAATAAAAAAAAAAAAAAAACGACATATAGTTAGAAATAAGGTAGTGGTACTCGATGGACGAGCAATCAATAACCGAGCTCCACATCAGGCGTCACAAAACGCACCTTTGACGTAGAGTACAATGAAATAGCTCCAAGTATCTTACATATACATATATACGATTAGATTATATATCCATGTACAATACTTATACCCATACATATTTAGAAGAGGAGAACAAACAGAAGAAAAAACCCGAACAAAACACAAAAATTGAAAAATACAAAAATTAATAAAAAAATAACAAATATTACATAGTTTCTATACACATTATTGTTATATATATATGCAATATATAGTTGTCAAACGCGAGACCAATAACCGCGATATGTAGATTAAATATACTTATGAACAATGCCGAAGAATTTTAGTTTCATTAATCCTTGCCTCAATTTATTTTATATATAGTTCCACGTCATTTCGAAAAACCAAAAAAAGTCACCCTTTTTAATTTTTCCAGCGATTTTTTTTATAATCACTCTTGGTCAAGACACTTACTCAAATTTGTAAAAAATTTTTTTGTCCAGTCATTTTTGAGTTTGGAATTTTGTCAAACTGAAAAACTCAAAACAGCGCCGCGAGCGATTTTTTTTTTCAAATTCTAAAAAATACTTTGGTCAGCAACAAACATTTTCTGCTTTGAAAAAGAGCAAAAAATTTTTTTCTCCATTTTTTCCCATTCTTTGTTGCTTTTTTCAACTTCTTCCTATCTTCTTCTCAAAATAAATCAACAATTGACGTGTCAGAAGAAAAAAGGTTCGTGATGTCAAAAAATAAAGTTGAAAAAATTAAAAGAAGAGCGGGGGGGGGGAATCAATCATGGCGGTGTTATGAATTTTTCAGTCCTCAAAAATTCATAACTCGAAAACGGCTGGACAAAATACCTTCAAAAAAATCAAGAGTGTTTCGAACCAAGAGCTATTGTGAAAAAAATCGCTGGAAAATTCGAAGAGGGTGACTTTTTTTGGTTTGTCGCAGACCGTGGAATTCCCCATGTATATGTGCGTTTTCGTCGAAACTGGCCACTCCACATAGCGCCTAACTGTTCGCAACTCAAGTCACACTACTCAACCGTTGACTGATGATAACTAATCTTCAGTCAACGACTTAACGACTCATATTGGCCAGTGTCCACGAATACTCACAGTATACATATGACATCTGTATACATATAGAATATCAAATAAATAATTGACGCGCTCGATTGCCAAATTGCCAAGGTAATCTACTGTTTCGTTTTGTACAATTGAATCTAGACGTAGATATATGAAATATCAATCATAAATCTCCCATTAAAGTTTCGCCATTTGATCGGAAATCATTTTTATGGTTGGTACGAGAAAACGAAAAGAAACAAAAAAAAAAAGGAAAAAGTACCTTCACTCATTGTCAGCAATACGGTTACATACATTATACATATATATATTATCGATATCCCGGTGAACTTCGATAACTATGGGTCAATAATTATAATCGATAAGACACCTTCGGTTGCACGTGATCACGACGAATGAAGAAACTCGATCGACGAGGTTAGGTCGGATTGCGTCCCGCGTCCCGCGCCCCCTGTCCCTGGAAATTCAAACATTTCATTACGGAAGATCGTCGCGATGTGACGATATATCAAAAACATTTTAAATTTGCGCAAATATCAGTTGGTTGCGATTATAATAATATTCTTATACATACATACCCATGCAGTGAAATGTAATTAAATAGATTATACGATAATATGCATTATCAATAGTAGTATTTTAATGATAGTAATGACGGTATGACTGAACAACTTGGTAAGTTGGCTATTAGAAAAATATAAAACATACGATGTAGTCGATATTAATTACACACATAGTTGAATATACATATAGCACGTTGTATATCCTATAACTGTGAGCAGTATACAGGGTGGGGCATTTAAGTTGTCACAGCGGAATATGTCGAGAACCACCTATTTTAGAGAGAAATGTTTGACAGAAAAGATTCATGACTCGAAGGGGGCAAAACAGTGTGCCATCGTACTTTTCATTCCGTGGAGGTTTACACGGTCTTTTGGAGGTCGACAGTGTTTTTTTAAATGGGAATGTATACTTTTTTTCACACATTTGCATTTGATATCCAAAAATGAAAAACTTTTATCCGAAAGTATTTTTTATTCGACATCAATTCTTCAAAATAATCAATATTTTCAAAATAGGTATCCAATGGGTGAAGGCAGACAAGTGTATTGGCCTGCTAGGTCACCAGATCTCAAAAGTCCTGATTTTTTTCTATGGGGCTACCTTAAAGAAAACATTTACAGCACCATACCAACTACTCCAGAGAATATGAAGGAGCGAATTAGAAATGCTTGCAGGGGCATCGCAAGTGAAACTTTACTACGCTGTAACACATCTTTCATGAAATGTGTTCAAAAGTGTATTGAAGTTAACGGGCATAATTTTGAGCATCTATTGGAATGACAGTTTTTTTTTTTTTATTTTTAAATTATTAATTCGTAATTCACCGACCCGTTGGATACCTATTTTGAAAGTATTGATTATTTTGAAGAATTCATGTCGAATAAAAAATACTTCGGGATAAAAGTTTTTCATTTTTGGATATCAAATGCAAATGTGGAAAAAAAAGTATACGTTCCCATTTAAAAACACACTGTCGACCTCCAAAAAACCTTGTAAACCTCCACGGAATGAAAAGTACGATGGCACACTGTTTTTCCCCCTTCGAGTCATGAAACTTTTCTGTCAAACATTTCTCTCTAAAATAGGTGGTTCTCGAGATAATCTGCTGTGCCAACTTAAATGCCCCACCCTGTATATATAATATATACATTAGGGTGTTTAAAAAAAAAAATTTGTTTTTTCTCTTGATGGCATCGAAAAGTTGAAAGTACATTTAGAAACAAGAATTTTGACCCCCATTAGAGCCCTTAATATTGATGTTAAGGTTTGCCTCAATCCATTTGTAGTTTTCCCATTTGATGAACACAGGAAACATTTTTTTTCATTTTTGCATTTTCATTATTTCGGAATAGCTTGTTTCCGCAATGGGTTGAGGCAAACCTTAACATCAATATTAAGGGCTCTAATGGGGGTCAAAATTCTTGTTTTTAAACGTACTTTCAACTTTTCGACACCATCAAAAGGGAAAAAATTTTTTTTTTTTCTTTTTAAACACCCTAATATGCATACCTATAGAGTGTCTGACTATAGAATCGCTAAATTTCTGGGCTAAAGTTCCTCAAGGGTTGATTGCGTGCGAGTTTATTCATTTATTATTATTATTATTATTATTATTATTATTATTATTATTATTATTATCATCATCATCATCATCATCATTATTATGATTATTATTGTTGTTGTTGTTAGGTTATTTTTTCACCCATTATTCCCTGAAACGATGGTGTAAAGAATAAAAACAAACACATCCACGCAGTTGCAAATAAGTTCGAAATATATACATAAATTATTGAATAAAACATTAAAGAAAGAATTCCCCCTTATTATGAAGCAATTATCCAATACTACTGCAATACTGCAATACTATAACAGTATAATAATACTTCATCTACTTTTATTATACATATGTATAGGTATATAGAGGAAGGCGGGGCAAAACGAGGTACTTGAGGAAACCATAAGTTTGTTTTTTTAATCCGAAATGATATTTGGAGCCCTTTTCGATAATATTTAGAACAAATTTTACAAAATATTGGGGTACCCCATTTTGCCCCGCCTTTCCCTATACATCAATTCCATCGTCCTAATAACAATTACATTTAATACGACTATTCTTATTCTTATTCTTATTCTTATTCTTATTCTTATTCTTATTCTTATTCTCATTCTCATTCTCATTCTCATTCTCATTCTCATTCTCATTCTTATTCTTATTCTTATTCTTATTCTTATTCTTATTCTTATTCTTACGTTAAATAAATATACAACTCTTATTTTCAAACTTCTTGTGTTTGATCATATTATTTCTGTGCATACAGTGTATTCCATTTTAATTGATGTGCATTTTAATTATAGGAGAAAAAAAATTGGGGGAAAAAAAGTCTGTGGGGAAAAACAGAAAAATGTCTTTCAACGAAAGTTTTATAGTATAGGTTCAGAAGGTTAACTAACTTTCCCAGTTGGTCTGCACCTGTGTTGGAAATTGGAAATTGGAAAAAAAATGTAAAATTTGTATCGAAAATTTTTCCTTCTCATTTATTCATTTTTTCCCTTTTCATTCTACCCAACAGTTTCGTTTCAATAAAGTGCGTATAGATTGAAATGAGACACCTTAGATTTCGCTGTTTTTTTCATACGAGTGGGAAATATACTGTCGTGATTTTGATCTACGATATGATGCGTGCATTTTCGGTGCATATAAAAAGCGATTGGATGAGTATTGGAGTCAAACACGAATGCTTCGCTTCCACTGTTATCGGTGCCATATAAGATGCAGCTGAAGAGATAGGAATTATTGACTTAGCGTTATATTGATAATGTATCGACCAGCGGGTGAATTTACTCGAGATACTTTTTCGAGCAAAAACCGCATGATTACGCGATGAAATTTTTTGCACTTTCTTTTTTTTCTCTCTTCAATCACAATCACTATCCCTGCGCGGCAGATCCACCCTCTTCTCACTGCTCCCGATTTTGTAATTAATTATAAATAATGTGCATGCGATTTGCACGATGTCGTTATGTTTCAAACCTTCGAAGGAAGGAAAACATTTTGAAAAAATAAAGAAAAATTTCTCTGTGAATTTCTAGTCGCTAAATGGCAGTTGAAATGATTTCTTGACCGTGCAGATAACGTCTGACTATTGCGCAACAAGTACTTACATGATCTTTCATAAAGTAACCCATCGATTGATACTATAACATTTTATCGCAGGATGATAATTATCTGATTCATTTTTTCTTCATCGCTTCATTTTTGGATTAACATTTTCGAATAAATTACAATACCACGCTAAAATTATAGGATCTACTGATTAAATTTTATCGAGTATTGTGTAATATAGGTATTTGAAATATTAATCGTGTTAATTTGACGTGAGTGCAAAGAATATATAGGTATAATTTCGGATAGAATTTAAGACTAAAACCAGAAAAAAAAAACTAGACCCGTAGATGCAGCGAGAATCTGTCACGGTACCCGATGTGCACCCTTGCTTCGATATTGAGGGGAGCAATCTAATTAGACGCCCGAAAATGCATAATTCTTTTGTGAACATCTTCAAAAGTGATAGAACAATCACTTGATTCCAAAGTTTTAATATTATTTTATTACATCTTGGATGTGTAAAAATTTTTTGTTTTCTCATAAAACTGTTGTTTGCAATAGGTTGTTTGCGTATCATGGAAAACTGTTGCAGTTGTATAATGTTTTCTACGGATCTAAACCTAAATGAAATTTTTTTCTCGTTTACTGACTTGTCAAGGGAAAGGATAAACCTATAAAATCATGAAAAAGCATAAAATTCAAAATTAAGGCTTTGTAATCAAATGAGATAATTCATTACCATTTTCTCGACAATCTCGACCTCAAAAACATAATTTATTTACGCAATATTTTCAAAACTTGAGGTTCATCCTTCCGGTAATATTATAGAAAACAGCCTCCCCAAATTTCAGTTAAATCGATCGGTAACTTTTTGCGCTACACCTGCGGCAGTTTTTGAAAATGCATTTTCGAAACAATCGCGTTTAAAGTTTCAATACTATAGAACTCTTAATATTATTTCAAAAAACGACTTCTCAATAACTTTGAAAATATTTGATATTACGATTCGTCCTTTTTACAGGATACTTTCAAGATATTATACATTGAGAATATGTGAAACGAATCGACGCTTTGAAAATTGTAAACAGATTGATCCCCTTGAATAAATACTAGCCTGCGCTCGACTCCGCTGGTGGTGAACGATATCTACGTATACATATCTACATATATGGTATAAATTCCATTAACCGCATATATACAGCAGTGCAGTGCTCTAACAGAATAATTACGTTAATTAGCAAAAATGTTTTCCGATAGCCTCGATTCTACGATTGCTTTTTGTTTCTTGTAATTTTAGTCGAACTGAACCTTTTACCATATGCGCAGGGGTCGACGTTATAATGTTTCTAAACATAACATACCCAAGCATGAAAAATCGAAAGAGTTATATGCATGTATGTACATACATACACATTCACTAGGGTGGGTCAAACAAAAACTTCTATTTTTTTTTGAATCTCACACACAAAAACTTGTTGTTAGGCACCTTTATAAAGGACACACCCGGTATGGGCTCTTAATATTAATGGGATCATCCTCCTCATCATCGATTTCTATTTTCAATTCACCAAAAAGTCATGTTTTATCACCAATAGCTTGTTAAGCCCGTACTATGGTCAATATCCATAGGAAATTGAATGCTCTACAAAAATGGTCTTTTATACTTTTTCGATTACTCGAACCATTTCGAAGATATTCCCATTGAAATTCCAATATGCAGTACATATGAGAAAAAAAAAAAATTTCGAAAATTCGAAAAAGTATAAAAGACCATTTTGTAGAGCGTTAAATTTCCTACAAGAATCAATGCAGCTCATTCGATGATAATTATTACTTAGTCAGTAACAAAAATCAGAAAGAAAAAGTGATCTTTCTTTAAATTCTTCAATTTTTAACCTCGAATATCTTTGAAATGGTTCGAGTAATCGAAAAAGTATAAAAGACCATTTTTGTAGAGGATTCAATTCCCTACAGATATCGACCATAGTACGGGCTTAACAAGCTATTGGTGATAAAACATGACTTTTTGGATATCAAACTGAATTGAAAATTGAAATCGATGATGAGGAGGATGTTCCCATTAATATTAAGAGCCCATACTGGGTGTGTCCTTTCTAAAGGTGCCTAGCAACAAGTTTTTGTGTCTGAGATTCAAAAAAAAAAAATAGAAGTTTTTTTTGACCCACCCTATTACACAAGTATATAATTATAATATAGGAACGAAAAAGAGAGAAGAGAGAAATAAGAAAAAAGATAAATTAATAAATAATTACAAATCAAATAAATTAATAAGTACGATCGATATCTCGCGTTCGAAAATAAACGTTCATAATCTGGCAACCAATTACCGCGAGTATTTATACATCATACTTACATCGATGATGCAAACGTCATTCCTATATTATTATATAACTAACGTTCAATCGAGTCATATCAACTTTCGAACGAGAACGTTTTATTTTATTTTTATTTTTCTATTCTTCGAATTCATTGACTTATAATCATAATGATAATAACAATAACAACAACAACAATATTCATTCAACATATTTCGCATCACAACATAATTGTGGCTAACAGATGTTATAATTGCATCTGGTATAAATCTGGAACCGAACGAGAGGGTGAGGATGAACAAAAGGATTAACAAGATGATGTCATTGGTATACCATATTCATCAGCGAAACATTCGTACGATGAAAAGGTAAAGATAGTTTCACAACAATTGAGAAATAAATAAACTCTCGTTTTTTGTTTTTCTTGATTTTCTGAATTACAAAAGATTTCCTCACACCCTCACTCCGCGGGCAGAGACGAAAATATAATATGATATAATATGGGTATAGCTGCTGTTATAATGGGGAGAGAATTGCGAGAGACAGAACAATAGAAAATAAAAGTAAAATAGAAATTGATATAAATTATATACGAATATATTGAATAGGTATCGCGATCGACTATAAATATCGGGTTTAAAATTATGGGAGAGAAGATTATGATACCTAACCTATATCACACTCGCAAACAATATATAGTATTATTTAATTCAATAGCAATGACACATATTTCCAAATATACGATTTAACGTTAGTAGGTATACAACAATATTATATATAGGTAATCACCCTGTATATGATTATAACTTTACGAAGAAATATATTTAATATATATACATGATAGCTCAGTAATAGAATTTATCTCCATATACCCAATATTATGCTTTCACACCGACGTGCCATCTCGAACTCGAATTATTCATATACACTACATAACAAGGAGGGAATGAAAAATATTCAAAAAAATGAATAAATAAATAAATAAGTAAATAAGTTGAAAAACAAATAAATGGTTTATAATTGAAACGCGGAAATAGGAAGGAAAAAAATCTTCTCTCCCACCACCACCCACCCCCTGCCCCTGTTATTGAGGCATATGTGTAAATTTTATCATCGACGTATCTGTACATAGGCGTAACAACAACAACACAACAACAACAATAACAATAATAATGATGACAATGATGATGATTATTAGAATATCACAACAACTACATAATAATAATATATTGTTAACAGCGATGAATTATACATTACCAGTATACAATAAGAATTAACGCTAATGTTAATATACTACAATGACGATAAAATAATTATGATTATTGAATAACAATTAAAAAAAAGTTTCAAGATATAGGTATATCTCTAGATATCAGTATACTATGCAATGAATCCGATAGCAATAATGTGAAGAAAAAGAAGAGAAGTAGCTAAAATTCGAGAAAAATAAAACCGAAAAAAATCAATAATGATTAACAGAATAATGCGGAACAGAAAAATAATGAAATAAATTACTGATACTAATAATAATAACATAATTATTGAAAATAATGAAACTGGGGTAAAAAATTTGAGAATGTCTGATATTTGGTTTCTTATGTCCTATGACGTAGTTATATTATAGGTGTATAATTTGCTTACACGTAATACAGTGTGCCAGTTCATTGAGACCGAAAAATGTGTTCCGCAAGTACGAAACAGACACAAATTACACGTCACCATAGAGTGTATTATCTGTACTATTGTATTTATTATTTATCCAAGATAATTTTATCGAGCATTATATTTGCATTTGTTCTATTGCATTATAGATAGCAATTGTTCGGAAAAAGGGTGGTTGATGCCGGGAGGCACCAAGAGATGCCCGTATGCTTCTCGTTTTTCATTCTACCTATTTTATTAATTATAATTCCTGCATAGGTGTACCGATGTGGTCGTATGTTGGCTAATCGTGTAACACTCTACCATAGGTATTCACACATCGATATCACGCGACTATACATATAGCTATATCTCGAGCTACATATGCATATAATACATACGTAAGTAAGTATTTTATTATAGGACAATTGAGAGGAGCAATTATAAACGACTATGACTACTGACGATGACGATGCGCGGTTACGATGACAAATTGTTATTGTTATTGTTATTATCACATCCGTTTGTGAATAATTATACGTATATACATTGAACACTCAATACACACAGAAATAACATACAACATACATATATTGTTACGTCAGACATACATAAATATGATAATAAAGTGATTGAAAATCATGATGATGATGACAATGATGAATATATATACATATAAGTATAAATATGATTTAACAATTATATATACATATACATCTGCGTATTAAGATAATATAATTTAATATACAGGGTGAGTCACTACAAGTGTCGAGAATAGGAGAGACTCGATAGAGACGAGGCCTCGCCCCTTTAGCCAATCAACAACTAGAAGAATTCGGTTGTTGATACTATTTCTTGGTATAGGTAAGAAATATCGACACCTGCTCAAACCATCCGTTAGGTATTCATCCATTTTACACTTGATGGTTGTATTGACAGAGAAGCTCAACAATTTCAATCACCTTTACTAGCATCAAAATAAATGAATACCTAACAGACTGGTTGAGTAGTTGTCGATATTTCTTACCAATTCCAAGAAATAGTATCAACAACCGAATTCCTCTATTTGTTGATTGGCTGAGGGGGCGAGGCCTCGTCTCTATCGAGTTCTTCCCATTCTCAACACTTGGAGTGACTCAAGCTGTACATGTGAATGGATGAGGAGTAATTGTATTTCGTACCAAATTGCGTATCGTTTCGATAATAATAACAATATGATGATGATGATGATGTTGATGACGATGATGATGATGTTGATAATGATAATGATGATAATAATAATAGCGGCAGCAATAGCAATAGCAATAGCAATAGCAATAACAACAATAATAACAATAATAACAAAAACGAAATAATAGGTAATATGTATTGATATATGATGGAAATAATCTGTATGGATATGAATATTATGACAGAGTGTAATACGTACATAATACATACAGGGTGTCCCATAAGTCCCGATACAGGCGAATATTGGCTCAGATAAAAGTTTTTTTGAAAAGGTGAAGGTCTTTCCTGACGCGATTTTTGACGAGAAATTTAATGAACATTCCGATTTTTACCTTCAAAATGGGCTTCAAGGTCAAGACGGTTTTTTTGAAGGGAAACACCCTTATTTGACAGCGGCAACCGATAGAGTGGCAAATTTCAAATTTAATTAGGTACCAAATTCTTTGACCTTGAAGATCACTACATAGCCATTCAATTTTGTTAATAACTTTTCTTTAAGATTGCTATTATTATTACTAGTTTCTTATATTGACTACTATTAAGTGAGTGTGTTTTTCTTGTAACTACCTTTGTAACTTATGAAGACATATGGTCACAGGGAGCTAAGCTCCATGACCGAGAAATAAATAAATAAATAAATAAATAAATTCAAACAAGGTGTGGGATATCTTCGGGAAATAGTAGCTTCTCAATCTTTATCATGAATGACCCAATCACCCCATCACGGTCGTGACAAAATTATTCCCAGAAGGTGACCACCAAGGCCACATCTGACCTCTGAACTGAGGTTTTCTAAAAAATAAAATCATGTTGACCTTAAAATTCACCGTGAAAGTTATGATTGGGTCATTTATGATGAAGATTGAAAAGTTACCATTTCCCAAAGATATCCCACACCTTGTTTGAATTTGAATAGCTGTGTAGCGATCTTCAAGGTCATAGAGTTTCAATGATGTTGGTACCTGATTCAATGTGAAATTTCCTGCTATATCGATCGCCTTTGTCAAAAAAGGGTATTTTCATTTTAAAAAACCGTCTCAACCTTGAAATGACCTTGAAAGTCATTTTTAAGGTTGAAATCTAGTGAATTCCTCGTCAAAAATCGCGTCATAAATGACCTATAGCTTTTCGAAAAAAATTTTATTCGAGCCAATATTCGCCTGTCTCGGGACTTCAGGGACACCCTGTATAAAGATGTATACATAACATATACGAGGTGTATCACCTCATGTGTTCAAAATGGGAGGGACTTAGTCGACACAAAGCCACGACCCTCTAGCCAATCAACAAGCATAAGATTTTCGTAGACCGAAATTCTCACGAGAATAGAAGCTACAATTTCTCGGTTTAGGAAAAAAATGTCAGCAATGATCCGATCAGCTTGTTGAGTATTCATTTATTTCGACGCTCACAGAAGCAGTTCGATTTGTTGGCCTTCTCTTTCAATACAAATGTCAACACAAGGCGAAATGGGGATGATTATTATCTATCGCACAAGTGATACCGCTTGTCGCACCTCATTCCAACAGTAGTCTTTCGTGTATACATAATCACTGATCCGTAATTTCAAAAATCGTGCTCATGAATTTTACAACAAATGAGTACGTCGACATGCTTCTCCTCTGTGGTAAGTGCCGAAGTAATGCAGCTCTTGCTGCAAGCACTTATCGCAGAGTGAATAAATACTTAACAAGCACATTAAATCGTTGACATTTCTTTCCAACGCGAAAAAATTATATCTTCTATTCTCGTGACAATGTCGGTCTACGAAAATCTTATGCTTGTTGATTGGCTAGAGGGGCATGGCTTCGTGTCGACTAACAAGTCGTAAGTCCCTCCCATTCTGAACACATGAGGTGATACGCCCTGTATACGTTGAGAAGAACAATTTATTATGCATAATATTATATTGAGGATGTACTTTCGAAACGCGCATACCACCGATCGATCTGAAATTTGGTATAATAATGTATTTTGACCTCCCAATCACGAACATCATAATAAAAATTGGCGTAAGCGCCATTTTGAATATGGAAAACGAAAGCGAATCTCTTTTTGCTCGGTGTGAATAATGGCGCATTCCTAGCTGATTTAGGTTAGGTTAGTTAGACTATCAAGATGTGCGGGAGCGAATCACTGCCAAGTACCCTCGGGCGGCGCGCGCGAGAGTGAATCCTTCTCCCGGACGAACTCGCCTATCTCTTTAACACAGGGGGCGATTTTTATATTTTTCTTAGCTTTCCCCAGAAAGGGTATATGTATGTGTACAGCGGAGATTGTGAACTGTGGGGCGTCACTCCCACATTTTTTACAACTCAAAATCCTCTCCGCCGTGTGCATATTTTATGTATACAAACCTCAGTCATAACTGGCGTAGTCAGACACTACGCGATATGATTCAGGTTGGCGCAAAATATCTCTAGTCGAATTTACAGCAAAGGTAGGGGAATCGCATCGACCGGCCACGATCTGTGATAATCCACGGCTGTTTAGCAAAAATATTAGAATCTATCTGTCGATAATATCGTAGAAACCACGACTGATGTTGTTATTTTGATCAGAGAAATGAAACGGTGAATTAAATAGGATAGGATGATCTCCGTCGATGACAAAGTAAACACTTGCCATTGATGCATTCGAAATGAGTGTTGTAAGAAAAGGACAATGAACGAGACGCATTAGGGATGATAATTGCATGCTAACTTCTAACTGCTAACTTCTTCAGACTGCCAACGCGTCTCGTTTATCGTTAAATCATCGTTGAATGGCTGTGTCAGTTTTGTGAGGTGACAACGCCGTGGATCATAACAGATCGCGGCCGGTCGATGCGAGTCGAGCGGCGCCGGATCCCCCGACCTCTGCTGTGGCGCTGCTGTAAATTCGACTAGTGATATTTTGCGTGAACCTAAATCAAATCGCGCAATGTTACATCCTCCACTAATGAACACGGTTTGTGTACGTCCTTACCCAGGATAGCAACTTTTATGCGATCAATTTTTCATATTCAAAATGGCGTTTGCGCTAATTTTCATTATGATATTCGTGATTAGGAGGTCAGTATATTATTATTATATCAAATTTCAGATCGATCGGCGGTATGCGCTTTCCAGAAGTTTATCCAATAATGTTAATGATGATGATGATAATGACAATGATGATAATAATAATCGGAAAGAAAAAGTAAGAAGAAAAAAATAGGCATTACTGTTATGTAACACGAGGCTCGTAATCGTAGAATTGATATATCTATATATAATGAAATATACTATATTATATACTATTATATCGAGGTAACTATAGTTTACTAACTAACTATACCTATAGTTTTTTTTAGACCTGTAGCTGCGGTGGAGAATATATCATAATATGTATAGGTAGTGATCGTGAAATAATAATTATTATACATGAATAATGTGTATATATGAATTATATGTATATCATATATGTATGATGATAATTTATACATATCTAGGGAATGAAAAAAATTAGAACGACGTAAAAAAAATGAGATTCGTACGGTGGGCATGTTCGTACTCAATCATTAAAATTATCAGGTATGTGTATCGTACGTATATACACATATATGTACCTAATTATGTACCGTGCTCTATTTTATACGATTTTTAGTCACACCGGCACACCTCACCGCAATATGTATTATACGATTAATTGATACCCGATATACCACGAAACAATCAAGAGTCTCGTATAACATGATAGAAATTTATGTACATTATATCGCTATTCGCAACCTATACCCGTGAATATACCTGCATAATCGTCCATCGTCTCGTACCTCCCCTGCAACATATTTCGCCCTTAATTTAATTTGAACCTCGGTCGCGGTACGATACATTCATAGCGATACAACTTGAATTTTACTCCTTTTACATTCTCACTACAGTTCAACGATTGAACAGAAGCATAAATAAATGAACGATAGAAAAAAAAAAAAAAAAAAAAACCAGGGCAATCAGACTCCCAGAATTTATAGAACCCTGCAGTATGCTGTCCTTGATATCGCAATAAAATTATCTTGTCTTTCTTTTCCTTGATATTGTTCTCCCCTCGCGCCCGTAATAATCGAGGACCAATTGGGATTAGGAGTGTTGGTTCGCTGGAGAACTCCGCGCAGACACAGGCGACCGATAAGAAAGTGAAAAAGGAGCTTTCCGTGCAGCGGGGAGGTGGATGTGTGAGAAATTGACAAAAACTGGAGAAAATTAAACAGAAAAAAACCAGGAAAAATAAAAACTAAAACAGAAAAAGATCTGGCTACAGTGTTTCAAACCCTTGAAATTCACCCTCTCAGACCCTTGACCTGCGCGCGTAAGGGTTGTTCCGAAAGAACCGCCCTACATCTTACGCTCAAGTTCGGCGTCGTGGCGCCGCCCGAAGTGACACGCCCCGTCGAAGACTGCGCCGTCGTCGCAAATGACGGGGTCGCCCTCGGCCAATCCACCCTTGGCGGCTACTCTCCGACCTCCCTCCCGCCCCTCCTCCTCATCTTGGCTATTCCGGTAACTAGGCCCGAACCATCGCCGACTCCACTACCCCACTTCGCCAGTCCGTAGACCCCCGAGTATTATCGGGTCACCGGATAACATACGTAGCGAGTCCACAGGCGCCCTTCCAGGATATGCGCTTCTGTTTTTTGTGTTATTTCCGTTGACTTTCTGATCTCTTACTCGTTTTTTATATTGCATCACTTTCTCTGTACTATCTCTGCCGTATACTCTGCCTATCGAATGAATTTCTATAATATTGTTTCCTATTTTCTGTATTTACTAATTCATCCATATTGTTTGATGCATTTTTTAATAACTTTTCGTTCAGTTCAGCTGTAAAGATATCATTGCCAAAATTTTAGTATATGAGTACGGAAAATATTTATTTTACCAAAATTCTCAACGAACTCTTCCGAATCGAAATACATACATACTGCAACGTGGCTTTTTTTAAACACATCACCCTTTTTAGCGGCCCCACATTGGGCACCACCTGCGACGTAGAAGGTTTTCTATTTTTCCCCCAGGCGGGTTGGACCCGGGAAAAACCCACGTGCCTTCGGCGCGATCTGTACGAAACCGAAAACGGAAAACGGAACGGAAAACGGAAAACGGAACGAAAAGAGTGTTGGGCGCCAGACGCGTGTCGCGTCACTTAACGAAATAACAAAAACTTACGGGATAAACGAATACAGATCCGGCGGAGTGGCTGGCTAGGCACAGGCTGTTCAACAGCGAAATAAATGGTAGAGTGGCGTGGATCCACAACAACAATTCGGGCACAAATAAAAGCGATAACGTAACGTAATTTCGGGGGACTGTATTTTAACAAATTCGGTAGGCAATACAGAATCGGTAGATTTACAATAGGTCGGGAGTAACAAAATATAATTCGTTTAACGGTAGCGGGAGGTCATTTACGGGAGTACAGAATTATACTTTCGATATTCGAAAGGCCTACGGGAGTTTTACTGATTCTTTTACAAATTATCCGAATGAGCGATAATTACGAACGGGAGAAAAGGCGCGGTTTTACACGGAGCGCTTTTCCGTGGCTACTCTACGGTAACAGACGATAGATTTCCAAATAGATCGGGACCGTAACGTAACGTAAGATTTACCGTAGGGGTAACAGATTACCCAAAAAATGACCAATTAGATACGGGAGAAAATATTACATAAATTATAACAAAATACCATACAGCATCACCAAATATCACCAAGGCTTTCCTTAACGTATTACTTAGAGTTTACTTAATAACTCAACGTACTAAATGATACCCCGTGCAGCAAATGCACGGGAGAAACGGTAGAAGACCAAATAAATGCTCCGAGAGCGAAAATACAAAACGTACGGTAACGGAATTCAGCCACGAGGCAAACCGGGAGGAGTTACAAAATTGCCCAAAAACCGAAAAACGTAACGGACCGGACCGTACCAAATTGCGGTGGGGCGCGTTCCCACCGACTTATCAAATACTGGATGCAGTGGGCCTTTAACCACTGACTTACACTCTTAAATAAACTGGATGCAGTGGGTCTTTCACCACTGACTTACACTCTAAATAACGGATGCAGTGGGTCTTTCACCACTGACTTACACTCTAAATACTGGATGCAGTGGGTCTTTCACCACTGACTTACACTCTGACAATAAAACAAAATACGAAATATTCTAGGCAATTTGCAATTCCCCACGTGGCTACTTCGTGCCTCTCTCTGAAGGTGGAAAACCTTACCTTAACGGAAGGAGTTCGGCACCCACTGACTCTAACTTTAATACAATTGTTTAACGGACTCTAGTTTTAATTATACTGTAGCTAAGGGGCGGATGGGAGTGAATCTAAATAACAACGGTAGCGGTAGTATTGGGTGAAAACGGTAGCGGTAGACGGTAGATTTGGGAAAACGGCAAAGGAAGATCTGAATTGGTAAGGAAGGATCTAACCAAAACGTCCTGTCTGTTTGCCGGTATCTAGTAGAGTAGGACGAGTTGAGCGCCGGTGTCCAGGATCTTCTTACTCGGAAATCGTCCGGATTGGCGATTCCCTCTCCTAATTAGGCCACAGGTGTAGGGCGCAATTCTTCTGGTGACAATTGAATTTGCCTATTCGGCGCCTCTCCTCTCCTCTGACGTCATCATCCATGCTTCCTCATCGGCCGCGCTCGCTTTTGAGTACTGACCGGCTGGCTGTCTGCGTTCAGAAGGCCATCCAAGGCTGCGTCGACTCAGGCACTTGGAGTCCTCATCCTAAGAGCAACATCTCTATCCTATGTCGTCTCGGGAGTCGGAATGTAGTCCTGGGCTCACTTGTGCCTCGGCCCCTACATGTCTTCCTAGGCAGAACGTCATCTCGGGAGGTTACCAAGTTTTACCCGGTGACGGGATCAGTTCCGGAACGGTAGATGTTATTTTGGTCTGGCTCCTGGCCAGTAAGTTACGGGACGGGAGGTGACACTACTCAGTTCATGCCACCCTATACGCCGCCTTCCGTAGCATCCATTCGTCGATAGCAGAGCGTCTTACGCACCTATCGTCTAGCGGGAGATCGTAGACGGGTCGTCTTGCGGTCCTATACGCCGGTAGCGATTCGGTAGATCGGGAGGCGGGAGATATTGGCGATGCTGTCTTCAGCTGGTGGTCCGGTCCACCACGGGAGAGTGCACATCGGTAGTCTGATTGGCACGGATGACGTCAGAGTTGTACCCTTGGAGGAAAGGGCCCGGGAGGTCCTCGTAGGTCGTCCTGGCTCAACTCGTCGGTATTTTCCCAGGTCACATAAGAGAATATTCGGAACAACAACGAAAATTAGCTTAACATACGGAATATCTCTTATTTCAATTTAGCCTTGGTGATGCGTTTCGGTGTGCTGCAGTTTTCTAGATTATTAACGAAAAACGGGAGGAAATTCCGGGAGATTTGGGTGCCGTAGTAACGGGGCTGAAAACGCCACGTTACAACTCCCCTCCCCGTGGGGGAAGACCGAATAGGTCTTCAACCTTCGCTAACGAAAGAGAGGTCACGAATTGGCCGTACTTTAGAACTGAGTTACGTAAGTGTCTGGACGTTGGTGATACTGGATCATGAAGATTCTGATGGTGGCCGGAAATACGGAAGCGGGAGGTTTAACGAAAGAAATGTTCCAAAAGTCGCGGGCTGTTACCGGGAGCGATATAAATTTATTGTGTGCGGTGTCTTTTTTCTTTTTATTTTTTTTTCTGTTGACGAGAGCGGGAGATATCTTTTTTTTTTCTGTTAGGAATCCTCTTTTTTTTTTTCCTTTTGTTGACGGGAGCGGGAGATATATTTTTTCCTGTTATGAATTCTCTGTTTTTTTTTCTTTTTTTTTTCTTTTTTTGTTGACGGGAGCGGGAGATATATTTTTTCTGTTATGAATTCTCTTTTGTTTTCTTTTTGTTTTCTTTGAATTTCCCGTCTAGGGGACGCGTGAGGGTGGTCGGGAGGTGCGCGGGCGTTGCTGATTACGCCGGTAAAAGTCTTCTGCCCAGGCGTCATAGCAATCAGGGCACGTGGCTTTCGTATAGCCCGAGAAGCCACAGCCCTTACAATAGACCGTCGGCGGGTTCGGTCGCCGAGCTGACAAGATTTTTCTTCTACGCTGACAGGCGTTTGTGGCGAAGGTACGCGATTCGGGGCCGTGGTCGGGATCGGTAGAGGGGTTGGTGGCGAGGTCGGTAGCGGTAGCGGTAGCGGGAGCGGTAGCGGGGTCGGTAGCGGTAGCGGGAGCGGGATTGGGTCCTCGGCCAGGAATACGTCTATCTCCATGACGGTGGAATCGCCTGACTCGGGGGGCGGTGACGGGTACGGGAGAGGTACGGTGTCCCGGTACTCCGGTTACGATCGAGAGGAACCTCGTAAGCTGCGTTTACGGTCTCGATAGGGTCCTCGTAAGGGCCTAGGTGAGCCAACGCCGGGCGTGGCTGGCGGGAGGAGGCATGAGGCCCACGGTAAGCGAGTTCGGGAACAAGACAGCGTTCGGGAGGTGGCGGAACCTGATAACGGGAGGTTGTTCCGTAACGCCATTCTACATTTCGGGCGAGGTGTTCCAACTCATCCAACTGTCTGACCTCGTCGCGACGAATTAGAATTTGATAACGCGGGAGTAAATTACGGTAGGAGTAATCAAGTTCCTCTTCTTCGGACCAGGCAGGTCTCAGACGATCATAATATGCTCGCATGACGGTCAAATAATCAGCCACGGATTCGTGTTCGCCCTGGGTACGGCGACGGATTTCTGCCCGCAATTCGAACTGCAAATTGGGGCTGCTAAATCGATCACGCCACGCGTACTCAAAATCTTGAAAATCTCGCCAAGACGGACGTTTGGCCCGGAACCAATATAAGGCAATCCCCGAAAGGAAAAACGGGAGGCTATTTAGGATGTCGGAGTCCTGAAGGTCGAACAGGATCCTGCCTTCCTCTATCCGCAGTAAAAATGCTTCTGGATCCTCATTGCGTGTCCCAGTGAATTTTAGATTCCATTTACGCATTGCCTCATAAGCGGCAATTGAGTTTGGCGGGCGACCAGGCGAAGCGCGGGAGGGGGTCGCGTAGTGTTGTGAACCATACGGGCGAGAGTCGTGCGTTCTCGGATCAGGCCGAATCGGCGGTAGATTTTCGACAAGCGGCGGGAGAGGGGGTGATCCAGCCATCGCATTGTGCGCGGTAGAATACAGGGCATGAGGTGATCGTCGTGGTTCGGCAAACGTCGGCGAAGTTCGCTCTGGGGCGATCAGCGGGGGTACGGTAGAATCGCGGTACTCGGGAGGGTCGGTATCGGCAGGGTTCGGTAGGTTTGAATTTTCTCCGTCTAGCACGGTGTGCGTAGATTGAGGGCTCTGATGTTCGTCCGGTACTCGGAGGGCTATCTGCGCGGGAGGTACGGGAGGTACGGGAGGTAGATCGCCGGGAGTAGGGGGGTCATCCATCGGTCCTTGTGGTGATTGACAACTACGGAGAAACCGATCGCGGGAGGGAGAAAGAGTTCCAACGGTTAAACGGTTAACGGTCAGAAAAGTATCGCGGATAGCAACGACAAGGAAAACAGCGGTAGAGGTCGTATCGAAAGATATCGCGATGTTTACAGGCACTTGTTTGTCGCGGCCTTGTCCTTGATTGTCGTGCTCGAGAGATTTGAAATGTAACGGCCGGTAACGGGAGGAAAATCAGCGGCTACGATTTCGGTAGTGGAATTACCAAAGAAAATTCGCGGTTTCGGAAAGTCGAGAGATTTACAGAAAAAGATATTAATTAAGAAATGAATTAGAGACGAGAGATTCTAACTGAATTTTTAACGGGATTGTTGTTGCTGTTGCTCAAAAAAACAAGCCTTTTTGGGCGGAATGAATTGGGGTCTGACTAAATTTTTTAACGGAATTGTTGTTGTCTGGTGTTCGAAATCAACCCTTTTTGGGCCCCACGTTGGGCGCCATTTGCAACGTGGCTTTTTTTAAACACATCACCCTTTTTAGCGGCCCCACATTGGGCACCACCTGCGACGTAGAAGGTTTTCTATTTTTCCCCCAGGCGGGTTGGACCCGGGAAAAACCCACGTGCCTTCGGCGCGATCTGTACGAAACCGAAAACGGAAAACGGAACGGAAAACGGAAAACGGAACGAAAAGAGTGTTGGGCGCCAGACGCGTGTCGCGTCACTTAACGAAATAACAAAAACTTACGGGATAAACGAATACAGATCCGGCGGAGTGGCTGGCTAGGCACAGGCTGTTCAACAGCGAAATAAATGGTAGAGTGGCGTGGATCCACAACAACAATTCGGGCACAAATAAAAGCGATAACGTAACGTAATTTCGGGGGACTGTATTTTAACAAATTCGGTAGGCAATACAGAATCGGTAGATTTACAATAGGTCGGGAGTAACAAAATATAATTCGTTTAACGGTAGCGGGAGGTCATTTACGGGAGTACAGAATTATACTTTCGATATTCGAAAGGCCTACGGGAGTTTTACTGATTCTTTTACAAATTATCCGAATGAGCGATAATTACGAACGGGAGAAAAGGCGCGGTTTTACACGGAGCGCTTTTCCGTGGCTACTCTACGGTAACAGACGATAGATTTCCAAATAGATCGGGACCGTAACGTAACGTAAGATTTACCGTAGGGGTAACAGATTACCCAAAAAATGACCAATTAGATACGGGAGAAAATATTACATAAATTATAACAAAATACCATACAGCATCACCAAATATCACCAAGGCTTTCCTTAACGTATTACTTAGAGTTTACTTAATAACTCAACGTACTAAATGATACCCCGTGCAGCAAATGCACGGGAGAAACGGTAGAAGACCAAATAAATGCTCCGAGAGCGAAAATACAAAACGTACGGTAACGGAATTCAGCCACGAGGCAAACCGGGAGGAGTTACAAAATTGCCCAAAAACCGAAAAACGTAACGGACCGGACCGTACCAAATTGCGGTGGGGCGCGTTCCCACCGACTTATCAAATACTGGATGCAGTGGGCCTTTAACCACTGACTTACACTCTTAAATAAACTGGATGCAGTGGGTCTTTCACCACTGACTTACACTCTAAATAACGGATGCAGTGGGTCTTTCACCACTGACTTACACTCTAAATACTGGATGCAGTGGGTCTTTCACCACTGACTTACACTCTGACAATAAAACAAAATACGAAATATTCTAGGCAATTTGCAATTCCCCACGTGGCTACTTCGTGCCTCTCTCTGAAGGTGGAAAACCTTACCTTAACGGAAGGAGTTCGGCACCCACTGACTCTAACTTTAATACAATTGTTTAACGGACTCTAGTTTTAATTATACTGTAGCTAAGGGGCGGATGGGAGTGAATCTAAATAACAACGGTAGCGGTAGTATTGGGTGAAAACGGTAGCGGTAGACGGTAGATTTGGGAAAACGGCAAAGGAAGATCTGAATTGGTAAGGAAGGATCTAACCAAAACGTCCTGTCTGTTTGCCGGTATCTAGTAGAGTAGGACGAGTTGAGCGCCGGTGTCCAGGATCTTCTTACTCGGAAATCGTCCGGATTGGCGATTCCCTCTCCTAATTAGGCCACAGGTGTAGGGCGCAATTCTTCTGGTGACAATTGAATTTGCCTATTCGGCGCCTCTCCTCTCCTCTGACGTCATCATCCATGCTTCCTCATCGGCCGCGCTCGCTTTTGAGTACTGACCGGCTGGCTGTCTGCGTTCAGAAGGCCATCCAAGGCTGCGTCGACTCAGGCACTTGGAGTCCTCATCCTAAGAGCAACATCTCTATCCTATGTCGTCTCGGGAGTCGGAATGTAGTCCTGGGCTCACTTGTGCCTCGGCCCCTACATGTCTTCCTAGGCAGAACGTCATCTCGGGAGGTTACCAAGTTTTACCCGGTGACGGGATCAGTTCCGGAACGGTAGATGTTATTTTGGTCTGGCTCCTGGCCAGTAAGTTACGGGACGGGAGGTGACACTACTCAGTTCATGCCACCCTATACGCCGCCTTCCGTAGCATCCATTCGTCGATAGCAGAGCGTCTTACGCACCTATCGTCTAGCGGGAGATCGTAGACGGGTCGTCTTGCGGTCCTATACGCCGGTAGCGATTCGGTAGATCGGGAGGCGGGAGATATTGGCGATGCTGTCTTCAGCTGGTGGTCCGGTCCACCACGGGAGAGTGCACATCGGTAGTCTGATTGGCACGGATGACGTCAGAGTTGTACCCTTGGAGGAAAGGGCCCGGGAGGTCCTCGTAGGTCGTCCTGGCTCAACTCGTCGGTATTTTCCCAGGTCACATAAGAGAATATTCGGAACAACAACGAAAATTAGCTTAACATACGGAATATCTCTTATTTCAATTTAGCCTTGGTGATGCGTTTCGGTGTGCTGCAGTTTTCTAGATTATTAACGAAAAACGGGAGGAAATTCCGGGAGATTTGGGTGCCGTAGTAACGGGGCTGAAAACGCCACGTTACAATACATAGCTCTAATTTCTGTAAAAATACTTACAATTAATCAATTTTCAAAGTAGGTCGGAAAAAATGTTGTTTTCGAAATGGTTGCTATTACGAATCAAACGCTCTGCATACCGGTTTGGAACAGCGATTCGTGTACTGTTTCTGAAACGACTCTTTCAACCTGATTTCAGGTTTTCTCCATTTTTGGAAAACTTCACATTATTAAAAAGAGACCGAAAGATGTCATTCTACCCAGGATGTATGAAACCGTTTGAAAAAATTTGTTTCTTACACCCTGCGTAGAATTACAGGTCGTCGTACGTACGTATGTACATACATCACGTCGTGAGATATTGTGCAGCTCTACACTACATGAGTCTGTTTTTGCATTCGCTGTTTGCAGAGTAGAGTGTATGAAACACTTGTCTGTACATGACACTTACGCGATATACTCAAAATTAGGATTCTCTCCGAGAGTTGAGAATGCGTGCTATAGATATACAGAGTGATTTTTTTAATCGCGGCAGGCCGATATCTCCGAAACCGAGCGAGATTTGGGAAGACATTTCAGAGACAACTTATAGAATATCGAGGGAGAAAGAATATGGTACAGTCACATCATGTGTACGTTGCGGCGCTGAGCTGTGGTCAAGGTCAACTCGGTTTTTCCTTAACCCTTCAGCACTTTCGCTATGAGATTTTCTCTCACGCTCATCAATAACTCAAATTTTTTTTTGTTAATTATTTAAGTGCATATTACTTTTGTGAAATTCTTTCTATTTTCCCATTTCGAGTCGTTTTGCCCGAACATGACGGATACTTAACGGGTATACCTACACCGTGTTAATCCTGAGAGTAATCAAGTACAATTTTGTAGTAACGATATGTATAATTAGAGCTTAAATAAATAAAATTGTTGTGTTTTATACGTGAAATATATTGATACATCTTGCCTATACGTAGCAAAACAAGGATTGTAAACAACAAAAAAGAAAAACCATTAATGGTAAATAGGGAAATATTTAAACACAACAGAGTTATAAAGTACATACGGCGGGCTTATGCAATTGTAGTAAATGCAGAAAAAAATAAAAGGAACGTATATATTGCAGCTAAACGATATATATCCATAAGGATTGTGCGAATTACAATACGGTAATGTGAATGCAATAAAGATTACAATTATCTTTTACAAGCGGCATATATACATGCATATGCGTATATAACACGACGTAATCGAGCAGCATTTAATGTATAGAAACAATACACAATATTATACTTTTTACGCGAGAGATTGATTGACCGACTGATTGATTGGCTGATATAATTGTTCGTAACGTAAACGTAGTTGTAGATGTAAACAAACCTCTTTCATAACTGGCGTAGTTAGACACTACGTGATTTGATTTAGGTTGGCGCAAAATATCCCTAGTGGAATTTATAGCAGCGCCACGGCAGAGGTGGGGATCTGGCGCCGCTCGACTCGCATCGACCGGCCACGATCTGTCATGATCCACGGCGTGTTAACCTCACAAAACTGACACAGCCATTTAACGATGATTTAACGATAGACGAGACGTGTTAGCAGTGTTTACCGAATATATTAGAATTATCCCTAATGCGTCTCGTTTATTGTCCTTTTCTTACAACGATCGTTTCGAATGCATCAATAGCAAGTGTTTACTTTGTCATCGACGGAGATCATCCTATCCTATTTATTTCACCGTTTCATTTCTCTGAAAAAAATAACAACATCAGATATTATCGACAGACAATTTTAATATTTTCGGTAAACACTGCTAACGCGTCTCGTTTATCGTTAAATCATCGTTAAATGACTGAGTCAGTTTTGTGAGGTTAACACGCCGTGGATCATGACAGATCGTGGCCGATCGATGCGAGTCGAGCGGCGCCAGATCCTCACCTCTGCCGTAGCGCTGCTGTAAATTCCACTAGGGATATTTTGCGCCAACCTAAATCAAATCACGTAGTGTCTAACTACGCCAGTTATGAATGAGGTTCGCGTGCATCTATACATATAACATATAGCAGGTGTTCGTATATCATGAGAGTAATTGAGTTACGATTTGATTTGAAATGAAAAGGAGGGAAAAGGTAAAAAAAAAAACAGTCATATACATAAATAATAATGTTTTTGTGTTTCTGCTCTTAGAAGAACGAATGCATATCATAGTTGTAAAAATAAGAATTTGTTAAATAAAAACTGCAAACTGTTTGTGTTAATTATAACGTGTATATTTTCCATTATTCTAGTTTCCATTTTCCAATCTAATTACTTCGACGTTCCGACGAGTGTCGCGTGCATTCATATTCCCAAATTAAAATCAACACCTGGTAGATTACGAGAGTCGCGGTGATGCACTACTTTGTCAATCTTATTTTTTGTTCTTCTCTTTTTGTTCTCCAGGTTTCCCTGGCACTGGGATTAGAAGTTGGAGCATGGGGTGCCCTGATCGAACGCTCTTCGAGTTCACTCGGCGTGGGTCAAGGGGGTTCGATGATGTCATCCGGTAGTTTGGCGAGTCTGGCAGGTCTCGCTCGTCGTTGTGGAGTTTGTTTAGCGGCATTTCCATCGGCGTGGTTATTGGAGAGACACGCACTTCTTCAGCACGCTGGTCACCCTGCGGATGATAAACCATTCACTTGCGAGCAATGCGGACAACGTTACCGGTACAGATCGGCGTACGTTAAACATCGCGAGCAAAATCACCGAGCTCGCCTCCCAGCTGATAAATTATTTACGTGTGACGTATGCGGTATGCAATTCAGGTATCTGAAGTCATTTAAAAAACACCGTCTAAATCATGCCCTCGAAAGACTTCACAGGGTTCCAGATCAATCGCAATTAGGTTCCGCTGCTGAAAGGAGCGATCAAGTTTCTAGCACAGGCGAACCTTCGCAAATCGAAACTAACAGCGAATCGAGTGCAGTTGACCCCGAGGAACGGGTACAGGAAACGTCATCGGAAGGTCCGCGCGAAGAAGTGATATCGGAGACAACGAGTCTACGGGAAAGTCTTGAAGAAATTAGCGCTGCAGCAACGGGTGACGGCGAAGGCGTCGTTGTTGGAGGCAGCGGCGGAGGGGGAGGAGGAGGAGGAGGGGGAGGAGGAGGAGGAGGAGGAGGAGGAGGAGGAGGAGGAGGAGGAGGAGAAGGAGGAGGAGGAGGAGGAGGAGAAACGAGTCGATTGATCACCGGTGTGAGTGGAGAAGCTAATAATGAAATTGGTGAAGCTGACGACGGAGCCCTCGACGAAGATCGAGCTGCAGGTTCGAAGATGATGTTGGGTTTGCTAAGAAGACACGATCCGGAGAGAAGAGAGCGACGTTTCGCTTGTCCATTTTGCGGTAAATGCGTCCGTTCTAAGGAAAACTTGAAGCTACACGTGAGGAAACACACCGGTGAGAGACCGTTCGTTTGTCTATTTTGCGGTAGAGCATTCGGCGGTAAAAGCGACCTAACTAGACACCTAAGAATTCATACGGGAGAGAGACCCTATCACTGCGAAATGTGCGGAAAATGTTTCGCCAGGGCTGATTATTTGTCAAAACATTTGACCACGCATATTCATCAGCGTTAACGATATGTATTCGTCGCGCATATATCATAAAGATCGAACTAGGATCGCAACAATAATGTTATACATGCCTATTTGAAATCCATCCAACGATCGATCGCTTTTGCCGCGTCACGTCGTCCAGGTGGCGTGTCAATTACACAACCAAATATATTGAAAACTGTAGGTACTATAAATTGTGAAAATTCATATGAGGCCGCGAGATCGCTTTGTGGAAACGAAAAGGGGGTAAAAAACAAGAAAACCGAAGAAGAGATAAGAAATGAGAATTTGTACAATATACTAGTGAGAATATTTGTGATAAGGTTTACCAAAGAACACGTAGAGAGATTCCCTTGAAATGATGCAGAGGTTGAACGATTATGCGGTGAAGTTCGTTTTAACTATTGTACATCATAATTATCTATACTTTTTTCTATAACAATAATAACTAGGTATATGTACGTACATACGTACGCACGTAGATCTGTACGGGGATTCACGACTTCCGCGGATTATGTGCAAGTTCGCACCGGTGCCTTTAAAATTTGAGTCCTGTCTCATTATGTCAAGTAGATAAAACAAGCAATAAAGTAATCATGCACGTATTGATTCTTTCAATTCTTTACTCTGTTAATTTTTATGAAGTGTTCATCCACCCGTGATCATTACGATATGGAGCAATGGATATGAAATGTTCAACTTTTGATAATTAGGTGCGTTTACACATGCAAGTCCCTATAACCTATAATTAATTAGAGATGAAACTGGAGCGCGATGATATTAATCCCAAGAGTCGTGTTACCCCGATATACCTTAGCGTTTTGGCGTACGTGAATAAAAATCAATAAATAAATAAATAAAAACAAAAAAAGAGTTGAATATGGGTGCTATTCTATAATGGTAAGATTTCCGGAAAGCGTTCAGGCAGCCAACACTCCAAAAATCTGAAGCAGATCGTCCGTGCCAAATGTTGAAAATTCTTCGATTGTATTTTCGAGTTCCCTCCAGACACAAACAAGGCTGTCCTGACACTCTACGGGCTCAAAAATTTAATTGTAACATATTACATTTTAATTGTAAAAAATTACTGAAAACAAAAAAAAAACACCGTTGTGTCGTTGTTCACATTCATATTATAATTATTATTGTAATTATTACTGTATAAATATTAGATGTACCTATATACAATATAAATATAATTATCACTGATTGATGGTGCGATGCAACGAATATTGCGGAAATATGAAGAAATCGCGAGCGAATTATTATACACACGTAATATAATATATATTATGATATTTTAATTCATTTTGTGATTATAATAGATAGGTACATACATGTACACATATATGTACATATATATATATATATAGGTGTACAATAACCATTTACTCGCTGATATTGTTCGCTCATCTCACCAACGAAATTACATATGAAAAATGTTTACAGTATATGTTCGTATGTAAAATATAATATAACATATTATGTCCGTCCTAAAAGTATAATTTATTTGCTAATATGTCGTCATACGTCCGGTTATTGATTATTTACACGGGTGGACGGAACCTATTTCACTTCTTTTTACGTTTGGCTAGCAAAATAATTGAATTTTTAATGCTAAAGAATTATCTGTAAAAAAAGTTATAAGACAACCGATCAGCAATTATACACAGCTAAGCGTCCAGAAGAACGGCGGGCATTTGAAAGGAGGGTTATAACAATAGATATATATTAGGCCAGGCCAAAAGAAACTTTTCTTTGATTTCGTCTCTCATAAGTGTAAGCATTAGTGTTAAATCTAATAATGACTCTGTTGAAATTTGAGCTCATTTGGATAATTTTAGAGGCCGCGCATCGGGTTTCAATGTTTGCCTTTTGATCAAAGTGGATTAACACGTAAATAATAATCTTTCATTATTCAAAGAATGGTATCTTCTGATTCATTGGGCCTACAGACCTCAAAAGGGGCTCATTTTGAAGCTTTTTTCACGACCTTTTCTTCTTCGCCATAACTTTTCACTTTTTACAAGGACTCCAGGAGTAATAAGTTTTTTTTTTGTGATTTTCTCCATTAAAACATCAACGTTGAGACCCGATGCATGACCTCTACAATTTATCCGAATGAGCTCGAATGTCATCAGAGTCATTATTAGATATAACACTAATGTTTACACTTGTGAGAGATGAAATCAAACATAAATGGGTTATTTCTCCTGGCCTAATCCATACATGTATGTGGGGGATTCCATGTGGAATCACCGAGGTTTTGACCCGACCCCTTCGATTTCGCTGAAACTGTTTTAACATTTTCTATCCTACCAAAGACATTTTTCTGAATTTTTTCAGATTTTTTTACCCAACCCAAAAAAAGTTATGAATTTTTGAAAAAAACCGCCCTTTTTTTTAAATTGCAATAGCGGCGTTAAATACTGTCATAGTTGAAGTTTTTTTTGAGACAAAAAAAATTGAAAATCGAAGGGGTCGAAATTCGAAAGAATGACGGGTTTATTGAAAAAACTGAAATATTTCATACATGGTGACTTCCGAAAAAAAAATTGTATTTTTTTCTGAAACCTACATTCAAAAAGAACAATTTTACAAAAAAAAACGAGCCGAAAGGTCAATTTTTTCAAAAGTTATTGCAATTTTAAAAAAAAGGGTGGTTTTTTTCAAAAATTCGTAACTTTTTTTGGGTTTGGTAAAAAAATCTGAAAAAATTCAGAAAAATGTCTTTGGTAGGATAGAAAATGTTAAAAAAGTTTCAGCGAAATCGAAGGGGGTCGGGTCAAAACCCCGGTGACTTCGCATGGAATCCCCCATGTATATTAGGGCGGTCATTATTCGGGTCATTTTGAAATTTTGTCGGTCTCTATAGCTCAAACGTCTGCAATTGAAAAAAAAAATGCTCGCGAAAGCTGGAGCTCGTAGCTCAAGTCTAAGTGGTCCCCCAACGCTTTGGAATTTCCCCATTTGAATAACATACGGTTTATGAGACTTGACGGTCATTTTTTGGTTACTGAAATTACAGTAATTACAGTAATTGTGCTGCTCCAAATAATTTGGAAATGCCAAATCTCTTATCTATATAAACTGATAATCTACCAAAATTGTGTAAATTTCTTTTCATCAAATAATTGTCGAAGCTATAGATATCTGATGAATGTTAATTATACGTCAAAAGATGGCAAGCTACGTCAAAAGTAAAAAACGACACGACAATAATTTGATAAACAAAAATCCAAAAATTTTTCTTAAATTATCTGCTGATATGGTTAAGAGATTTCGTAGTTTTTTAGATTTTTTGGAGCAGCACAGTAATGGAAATCAAAACATGACCGTTAAATCTCAAAAAGCGCATGTTATTCGAATGGGGAAATTCGAAGGCGTTGGGGGACCACTTAGACTTGAGCTACGAACTCCAGCTTTTGCGAGCATTTTTTTTTTATTTGCAGATACTTAAGCTATAGGGAGCTACAAAATTCAAAAATGTTCCGAATAAGGGACACCCTAATGTATATGTATATACAGGTATACATACGTACATGAAATTAAATTTCCATATATATAAAACACCAAGTAATAAAAAATATATATAATATATGAGTATATATTATATTTAATGAATGTTCCTATATTTATACCATAAGTATATAATTAGTGTCCTACATATATATATAATGATGATAATCGACGGCGATTTCAGATTTGTACCAAAACATGAAAACAAATACGAAACAAAAGGGAGAAAGAAAAAAATTACACAGATTTTCTCTTCATTGAGAATAAATGAATTTTGTATGCATAAGTGAAAGATAATTATTACGTATATTGAAGAATGAGGCGATCTAACGAAATTTATAAAATGTGCGTAGAAAGAAAGAAAAAACAAGAAGAAAAAAAGTATTGGTAGAGATATTGTGAATAAAAATTGGGGAATCAAACACCTGTGTTTGGCTGAAAACAAAAAATAACTACTACACATAATAACTACTGGTAACTCGATAGAAGGTACTGCCCAAATTACATTATAGACGAGAGGAGATGAGTTAATGATTAGGTATAGGGATTCGATGAAAAAAAGATATAGGTAATTAAGTATAAAGAACTTTACCAATGTACTGCACATATTGCAAAGGCGGTAAGAAGGCGCAGGGCAGAGCGAGAGGGTCTTCCTACATTGACTGAATGATCAGATGTGATATACGCGTATAAGAATATAAAGAAATTATTTAGGGTCGTCGTAATGATTTACATATGTATGTATACGTATGAAGATATATATACTGTATATATGTATGTACGTATATGAATATGTACATGTAATTCATATTATGTATTCTATAAACTATGATATGTTATATTATACAAATACTGTACACTATACGATTATGATCATATGTATAGCTGGCGGATTAATAGGAACTGATGTGTTCGATCTTCAATTTTTAAAACATTTTTTTGTTTTTTTTGTTTCATGATTTAATGGATTTTCCGAGGATAATGAGGATTACCTTTTCAGTTCACGAGCAAAATACATAATTCGATCTATCCACGTATATAGGTTCGATTATTGACATATATTTGAAGATATTCCGGGATTGCAATATGGAATAAATTTGATAAATTGTCATATATGTATGAATACACATATTATCGGGACGGGGCAACAATATTAACGCGAACTTTTTAATTCATTTTGGGAGGACTTAATTTGAATAACTTGCAACTGGTATATTTTAATTCCACCTAATAAACTACACAATATACATATAGCGTATACAAGATGAAGCAATATATATATATATAACTGTTATACGACGAACCAAACAAATGATATAATTTTATATATACATACATACACCTACTCATATGTTTATAAATTCACGACAAATAACGAGAAGGTCCGGTAAATTATTTAATCACGATCTTGATTTTATTTTCATTGTTATTACCGTTATTGTTAATACCGAATGACTAAAATCGTCAAGCAAATCCAACTGAATTAAAGTTTGGTGATTTACAGCGTTATACAACGTCCGTCCCGCGGTACGCGATGGTGCAGGATAAATCGTTTACGTATAATACGTTTACATTTCATGCGATAATAAAAAAACGAAAGAAGAATTGCAGGAATAAATCAACAAATGAATAAATAGTTTGCTCAATCCTCGGTATCTGTCGGTCCGTCCGTACGAAATTATAGTATATATATATACATAATTATGGAAAATAAAGAGACGAAATTAGGTATCGCGTAAATAGAAGGTATAAAGCCTTAACTTTAAACTTGTCCTCAATTTCAGCTTGATTAGATCATTCTAAGCTCCCAGTAGGTTTATAATAATAAGTTACATGGAAAAATTTCTGAATATATCGATGGACTGTCTTCTCTCCTTTCTTTCATGTTGATCAGTCTTGATGTCTTTCGGTGTCTATAAATTCAATCTATCATATACGAACATAAATACCTACATGCATATGAAACTAAACTATCTGTGAATATAATAATAACAATAACAACAACAACAACAACAACAACAACAACAAAAAACAACAACAACAATAATAATAATGATGATGATGATGATGATGATGATGATGATGATGATGATGATGATGATGATGATGATGATGATGATGATGATGATGATGATGATGATGATGATGATGATGCATCTTACATAAATATTTATACACAGTGTGATTGCAAAAAGGTTTTATAAAATGAAATAATGATATGTTATTCACTATACCTGATCAAAATACCTGACATACATAGGTATAGGTATATACATATACCTATCTATGCCTCATGGTTCCGAAAGTAATTTTTTCATTATTTCAGACACATGACTTTCGTACCTGATTATTTAGTGCAGAAATCATGACTAATGACTTACAATGAACTCAGTTTCACTATTATACCTATAATACCTGAAATTGATTTACAACGCCAAATAAACTACTATTATCACTAATGTAACCTTTAAACCTAAAAATTCATAATATGATAACCAATATATATATATATATACTACCGTGTATATCTATATTATACAACGAAAGCTCAAATATTATAATAAATTCTGCAATCACTCTGTGGACAAAAAGTTACATGAAAAAATGAGAAAAAAACAAAAAAAAAACAAAACAAGAAAAAGAATAAAGTATAAATAAAAAAATAAATAAATAAAAAACTCTCTGTGGCTGTACTATCATTGTTTACCATTAAAATTATACAATTATATTATCTATATTGATATAAATATGAAATATTATATTGTAACTATCAAATGGTATTGTATCATGAATATTAATAACAAACAAGTCCATTATTTATCATAATACAATATCATTGGCATATGAGTACATTGCCATATAATTGTAATGGATGTTAGAGATATTTTTCAACATGTACTAAATGTGATAATTGAAGAATTGACAATGAGCAATGTAACTGTATAACCTAAACGATTAGGCATATATTATATAATATACATGTAATATACGCATATATACATATATAATGTTTATTGTACAACCAGGTATAGATAGATTTTACAATAGCTAGATAAATGTTAGCTGTTGAATAATGAATTCTGTCACGTGGCGATGGGGTTAGGGAGGAAAAGGGAGGGTGGGGTTAATATTTTCATGTACATTGAATTTAACAACAATGCTATCTCAGATCTATCCACAATATATAAGTTTAATAACATGTCGTAAGTTGCTGCATTCAATGACGTTACTATATACAATATATATGTATAATAGAGAATATAAAAGTATATGAGTTTGTTCGTGAAATTTTTCCATTATTTTTTCGTTGTGACAGTAGAGTTATTTTATAAAATTTATTACAACGATGAATTACCTATACCTATAGGAAAGTTGTTTGCTCAACTTGAGACCCAATATAACGAAAATGCAAACGTACAAAATAGAAGAATTTTTAACAGCTCTACACATATAATTATGATATAATAACAAGCATCGAATTATTATAAAATCATAAGGCTTTAAACAACGTTCGTTTCAGCACCTTACCGCAACTATAGTAAGAGTAAAAAGAAAAATGGTATAATAATGATAATATTATTATATTCACACCATTGAATACGTTATATATACATTGACGATGGTAACCTATAATTGTTGTCTACGATATAATGTTATTTTTCTAATTCACGTTTAATTGTTATCGTTGATATGAGTGACAAACACATCGAATTTTGAAATGAACAATATTTAGTTGCTGCTATTCAGTGTTACAAATGAAGAGAACAAAAACAAAACAGAAACAATGGTTCAATTATTGCACGAACAAGTTTATCTATAAATATACGTATAATTAACATAATTGTACACAGCCGATATTAACAATGGTACTAATAATATCGGTAACAATGCTAATAATAATAACAATAATACTAATAAAACTGATAATGATAATAATTGACGCGTCATGTAACCCTCTAGTTGAGACTTGTCGATCTAAATCGAAATGTCTATCAATACGCGATTACGCGAAATAAATAACAAAAACGATTATAGACATGTGCCAATAATGCGGAAATATGTAAACTACTGTATCATTATAACAACTCAGCTGCCACGGATAATAATAATCTCGGATTATTTTTTGAGGATTCATGTTTTGTGCACTTACGTACAAATTACAATTTAAGCTTTCCATAATTAATCTGTGTATAGCTGATTGTTGAATATATAATTGATTAAAGTTTGGCATGTATCTAAAATTGTTTAATACGATTCTACATACCGAACAGAATTAATTGACAAAATTTCTTTTGATATGAATTTTGAAAGTTACAAATTAGTAAATCCCTATATGTATAGGTATTGTATATTACGAAATGATGTACTCGTGTGTATTATACATTGAACTTGTAGATGATGTAATCAAGTTTTGGAAGTACGGTGATACGTCAATATCCGCCGGAAAAAGTTTAGTAGGTTCGGTTAAAAATGAATATCTGAGATATGAGTAACTTGAAAACTATGACGTGCATAAACAACGTTTATGAAACTTTGGACGTGCGGTGGTCAAAAGATTGTTGACTATTATTGGAAATTCGTAAAATTTAATGTATCGTGGGCATAGTTGCCATATTGTGATAGCTGGATTCGCAGCATTTTAGAACAAGAAAAAAATAATAAGACAATTAGAGAAACAAAACAAAATCAAACATATTGGACCATCGCATCACCGAGAGTAAACAGAGAAAAAAAAATTAATTTCATTCTGGGGCTGTTGGCTCGACAATTAAATGATAGTATTAAATATTTTTTCCTGAAAATGGAAAAAGAATGAATTTCATAAATCAATAAATATTTAAGTGAATGAAACTTTCGAAACTCGGCAAATATTGTGATTGCTTTAGCTATTATGCAGGTTACGCGTACATACATAAATAATATAATGAATATATATATATGTCTAACTCTTTCTGTAGAATTCGTCATAAATATTTCAGGCATACAGTAGATAATGATAATACGTTACGTATAAACATGTAATAAGCAGTTATACGGGTATATCTGTACATATTTACTTATATACCTTTATTTGCTATTATGTATGTCATGTGCAATGTATAGGGAAGGTAAATCCACAATTATGATGCTGTCACGGTGAACTTATATTCAATGCTGTATTGGCTATCGATACATCGGAATTCGGAATTATATTCTCTGTATATTCATATTGTAATTATTAGATACTTCATAATATCACGAATTTTTCATTTACTATTACGATGGCGTCACGGCGGCAGAAACTGATAATTTCTCCGCTGTACAATAATATAACAAGATACACATGGCACGATATGATGCACCGATAGTAATGTTAATATTTCATCATATTTTTTCGACTCTTTCAAAATACTACATAAACTTATTTCATATTTATGCTCAAAACTATGATTGTAGTCAACTACGTATTACCGGTGATTTATCAGATCTAACAATAAGAAGCCTTCTCAAGACCGTTTCTTGATTTTGCACTAATTGTGAATCTCACTTGCGAATTAATTCAAAATATATTGTTATACGCTTAGTTTTGATAAAACTATTTTTCTACACGTTTACAGATTTACAAACTTTTTACCTATACACTACCTTATACAAGCACGACGGTTCGTTATCGATGTAAGATGATTATTTTTTTAATTTTTATCTGTTACTTTCTATCTATCAATAATGGTTATTGGCAGATAAAATAAAATAAATTGTTTTATATCATTTTCTGATCAAATTCAAGCTTAAAAAAAGTCAAATTATAATTGCATACCTTCTGTGCATGATCTTCGAAAGCAGAGTACAGCATTGAGATAACTGCCTTGGTGGTTGAAACGTAATTATTGCACTCTATGAACTGTGATGAAAAGTTTAGACTGCGTGAACAAGGCTGAGGCAAATTTTCGTGAGATTTTACTTCGATGTGTAATGGTATGAGTCTGGCTGGTATCTAGCTAGCTTGATGCCAAAGATAAATCATGTAATAAGTAATAATAATAATTAGGTAATGATCGTTATTATTACCTTGTAACGTTTAAACATATGTCAGTGTCGTGTTGCGAGCAGCTGAGCTCCTTGGTGTTGTGGGTATCTTCGTTCCTAGCAACTCGTATGATGATTACTACTCACTCATAACATTGCATTCATCCACTTTACTCTCCTCACTCTTACGATAAATAAATACATTCTGTCCAACTAAGTTTCCATGTTGCTTACAATTATTCGTCTATATTTATATACGTATGCTCATACCTATCCATCCAATCAAGATCCAACTCGTCATGTCGATTTTTGTTTAACCGTTTGGCTGCTAACGAGCGCTATCGCGCTCTGTTTATGTTACGCCAAAAATACGTCAGCAGCCAAACGGTTAATAAAGCTTGTGTCATACCTTCACAAACGATGTCAATTTTTTGCTCCTCTTGCAAATTCTATTCACAAAGCTTCGCTTACAAGGAGACGGCATAGGTTGGATGTCGCGAATCGGGTTCTTCTTTCGCGTGGTGAAAGCTGGAGACCTCCGAAGCAACGTAGTTTTTGTCTTTTGATCCAATGGGCCTTAGTTCCTGAGATATCGCGATTTGAAAATTTGGGAATTATGGGCGGAGCCAAGCCGGTTCCGGCTGGTGGGTACACTACATTGAGCGTTGTACGCCTAGACAAGAGCGGTTGTAGCCCATACGGCAAAACGACGGACTGGTACGCTGAAAGTTTATGGTTCGCGTCCCCGTACTTTTTTTTTTTTTAATGCATTTTTTTTTTTTTTTTCATCTCTGATGAGATTTTGCATGTGCAGATAAATAAGAAAATTCGAAAATATGTATTACTAGTTTTATTTATCCATTATATTAAAATATTAAATCTAATAATGAAGTCAAAATTACATAGCAAAATAACATTGTACAACAAATAATCAATCTTTCAATCACGTCACAATAACAAAGCAAAATAATATGGTCTGATAAAATAAATAATTAATCTAATTTACACTTGTAAATTTCGTGGCGGGTAATCATTCTGATTCTTCTTCTATCAGATAGGTAGGTTTACAAATTGGAGGGTGAAAAACATCGTAAAAACAAGGGAAGCAAAGAGGCTTACGACACCACGAACATACGATGAACGCAATACCATCGCAACCACATTTAACCTTGCGCATTCTATCAGGAAAGCAAATTTCATTTACATTCTGAAAAACTGTTCTATTCGACGTTAATTTGGCTGCAAACCACGTATACTGTAGCATATCCTCAAATATCGGCGCCAGCAATTGATAGTGTATTAAAGAATGTATTTTGAGTGCATCGTCTCTGCTATTTATCTGGCGATTTTCTTTTAATGAATGCGTTCTATTTTGGAGTCGTTTAATAAAATTTTTCACCTGCCGGTAGAAATAAACATCGCACGGTTGACAATAAGGTGTACAACCTGGCTGAATAATTTTTAATTGGCAGGTCGGATCGTTGTTCTCATCAACGAAGGTCGAGTCAAACGTGGAAGAATTGATTTGACCTCCCCACGAATCAATTATTAGGAGAAAATCCTAAACATGTTAATACCCGGAATATCGCATACCCTTTCCCACCTGCAGGGTTTTCTATAACACGTAAATACCCGGAATATCGCATACCCTGTCCCACCTGATTTTTCTATGGAACAAAGTATTTCATGTATATTATTTACCTGCACATGCAAAATCTCATCAGAGATGAAAAAAAAAAAAAAAAATGCATTAAAAAAAAAAAAAAGTACGGGGACGCGAACCATAAACCTTCAGCGTACCAGTCCGTCGTTTTGCCGTATGGGCTACAACCGCTCTTGTTTAGGCGTATAACGCTCAATGTAGTGTACCCACCAGCCGGAACCGGCTTGGCTCCGCCCATAATTCCCAAATTTTCAAATCGCGATATCTCAGGAACTAAGGCCCATTGGATCAAAAGACAAAAACTACGTTGCTTCGGAGGTCTCCAGCTTTCACCACGCGAAAGAAGAACCCGATTCGCGACATCCAACCTATGCCGTCTCCTTGTTAGTCTTCGAATCGGTTCTGAAAAAAGTTTCTTACTCCTCAAGTTTCAGCGTATACCCATGGATATATTGAACCTAACCACCCTTAATGGACTTTTCATCAAGCTGCCAAGAATGACTCTTTGAATATTCAAATGATTGCAACAAATGTCATAAGATACCTGGGAATGAAGGGCCATGGAACGGTGCGCAGTCACGACATTTGAATCTCGAAAATTCACTCTTACAACGGATCGGCGTAAACGAAGATAATTCGTTGGAGGTAGTGATCTATTCCCTACGGCGCGCTTTTGTCTCCGCTCGAACTTTACATCACGCCTTTTGTGAATTCGCCGACTTTTCTTTCACTCCACTTGGCTTAGCATTTTTCAAAATACCGGTGCACGAACGGAAAAAAATTACTTTATTCATAATTCGAAAGGCATGTTGATGTTACATGATCATTAGTACAATGAAATTGTACGTACGTATGAATTGTTTCCAGCGGTTTTAGAGATTTGAAGACTTACATCCAGATCAATTCGAATAAAGAACGGGCTGATGAAACATCTCGTGTTCTGGAAAGGCCTTTGTGTCTCCCAGACGAATATATGAATAAAACAAGCGGGTTTGAGCTGACTGTGAGCCAGCCTTCGAACTTCCCGTTACTTATGCTCGAAACAATATTATTCATCTGTACAATTCTTTTTTTCAATTTAATGTTTGAAAATACTTGAGAGTTACAATTTACATCAGAGAAAGGTTTTTTTCTTCTAAGATACTATGTGCGTGAAATTGGAATTTTGCGAATCTGACTCCAGAATCGTAATCAGCGACCCAAATAACTAATTGAGAGTATAAATTTTCATCACAATTCTAATATTTTTTTTTGGTTTCAGCATATTAACTACGTAAAATTTTTATTTTGCCAATTTGACTTCAGATTTGTGATAAGCGACTTGTGATCCTACCGGTATCGATTTTCATTTGAATCTACATATAATTTATCCGTTGCAAAGATATCACCAATTTTATTCTATTTTTGCGAAGTTTGTTATTTAAATAATTTAAAAACTACTAAACCGATCAGAGCCAAAATCTAATCAATTGTAAGTTTGGAAGAGATACATCGCTTGTGACCAAGTTCATAAAAATCAGACCACTCGTTCTCGAGATATTGTCGGACAAAAATCGACTACATACACACAACAGACGCGTATTTGAAAATGATCGTAGGTGGTTCTCCGGACCTCAATATGGACGTCTGGTGAAAACTCGAATTGTTATTTTCGAGGTAATTACAATAATTTTTTTTTTTTTTCCTGAAATCAGAGAAACGGGAAGTTAAAAAGGGAGTGCCATTCAAAAATATCAGGGTGACCTCGATTTGACAATGTTCTCTTTATCCGAGGTTTACATTTTTTTCTTTCTCCAATTGCTTAGAACCTTCAAACTTACTTTTCTCTGTATGAAACATTTCTGTCTGAAACGTTTCATACGCGCGTTATTTGACTATTCTAGACTTTTTGGTACCCTTGTATGAATGCGTTTGAGGATGTATTGTAAGCGTGAAAAGACACATCGGTATAAAAGAATTATATTTATCTCTCAACAATAAAAGTATGTTCAATGATTATGACCATAATGGTTTATAATCCGATACACAGTGTAATCAAAATTACTTAAAAAAATATTTTATCCATTAAAATGAAGCTCCATAACAAGACCAATTCATACAAATATCGCGAAATAGAAATAGTAATAAATCTTACCTGCAATAAGGCATTTTGATAATCAAAAAAACCCGAAATATCACATTCGTAGAGGTCTAACATAGGATATTTAAATAGCCGTGATATCAATAATGGTCACGTTAGTAATAAAATCTCCATTTCCTGTGCTAGTTGTTCAATTTTACATGATGAGGCTCGAAAAAAAAAGGTAAAAGAAAAAACGTTGATTATTGGAGAATCAAAAGTTAAATCGATGTTACATGCTAAAGAGTGATTTCAGATCATCCATAGATAACTTGGAGGCACCTGCTGCACCAACACCGGTCAAAATACCGTCTGCGATCTCAAGCTTTTTATCCTGTAAAGCTTTGATTCTCTGCTCAACTGTATCGACGCACATAAATCTAAAACAATATTTTGATATTTCAATAGCTACCGCGAATGAGATGTGGAAACCTGCGTTTGTTTAAAATTACTTACTTATAGATGAAAACGCTCTTCGATTGCCCGACTCGATAGATTCGATCTTGAGCTTGTGCCTCTAATTGAGGATTCCAGTGAATATCCAACAGAAGCAAATGATTTCCACCAATCAAATTCAAACCTACACCACCCGCAGTGAGGGATAGCAATAATATTTGAGGTGCTGCTCCTGGTTTGTTAAACGACTCAACTATTTGCTGCGATCAAAAGAATAAAGGCTTGAATCCAACTAATAATTATTTGAGAGCACTATTAACCCTCACAGAACAGCATGATGTTAAATGAAATCCGATGGTCTTACCTGCCTGTTTTTCACAGGTACTTTGCCGGAAAGGGTATCGTAAGTTGCACCTTCAATAGAATCGAGCTGTACTTTGATGACATTCAACATACTTGTCCATTGTGAGACAATCACTATTTTATCTCCTTTCGGTAGTATCTCTCGTATTGTAGACAGTATTGCTCTAGTCTGAGGAAGTTTATATCGAATATAAATTTTGGTTCATCGAGCTACATAATTTTGACTTTTTTTCAGAAAAACGAATCTCCTCACCTTAGAACTCTGTCGCGTTTCTTCAAATACTGGATTCTCGGAAGTCAGTAAATTTTCTACAACTCTTCGGTTTACTCCAATCTCGTTTGGATCAATATTTTCAGTATCTTCTAATTTTAATGAAGCCAATCCGTTCAATAAATCGATGCTTTCACCTTTTTCATCTACAATATCGTGTCCGACCATATCTTCTTGATCGAGCATAGCGTGAATCAAAGCAGGGTGACAACAAAGTTGTCGCAATCTCAGCAGAAGAACTAAAATCTCGCTAGATTTAACATCTGCGTGTCTCGCTAACAACTGAGATTGAATTTTTGTGAACTGCGTGTCTTTTGCTGTGGCATAATCACAGATGATTATTAGAACAGAAATGTTTATTCAAATCATTAAACATTAACATTAATAAAATACTCACGTTTTTGTAAAAATGACGGCACATCAAACTTTCCAGAATTCAGTTCGAACATATGTTGTTTTTCTGCTCTTTGATGCAAAAACTGTGCAAATAGGGTGCGAGAGAATACCAATACTTTTTCATACACCAACTGCTCTTCAGAATCTAATTTAACCTCAATAAGTTCAAAATTCTTATCAGGTAGAGTTCCTAGAGTGCCCTTAGCTAACAACTCCACTTTAGTTCTGCGAAGCATTAAAGTTTTCATAACTGTCGCTAGCCTTTCGTGACCCGCGGCATTTTTATTATCCACCCAACGTTTCCAAACACGCAGATCATCAAATGGAGAACATCTTAAGAATTTTAAGAGAGCATAGAGATCCAATTCTTTATTTTGTATGGGTGTACCCGTCAGAGCCCATCGGGAATGAGCGATAAGATTACAGACTGCCTCAGACGCCTGGCTTTTGGGATTTCGTACTATGTGAGCCTCGTCGAGTATGACTCTTTCCCACTTAATCTGAAATATCCAAAACTAACGAAATGTCTCAAGATAAACAAGAGTCAATTTAAAAATGCTTTTATCATGTACCGCATGGAGAATGGACGAATTATTGCTCTTGAAATCTCTGCCAATTAGATTGTAAGTTGTGAGGACGACATCGTTTTTGGCCAAACGCCTAGCAACGGTTTCTCTGCTAGTTCCATGGAATAATTCAACGGATAACATGCCACGTCTGACACGTCGGTTTATTTCCATTTCCCATTGAGAAATAAGCGAAGCTGGGCATACAACCAAAGTTCCTCCTTTAGGAACTGTAAGTAATAGTTTGGTAATAATTTGTCAATGAAGTAGTTAACGAGGATTGGTAGATATATTGATGGGCCGAATCAAACAATGTTCATTACTAACGGATTTCTTTTTTCCGATGCACCCATTCATCTTCACTATCTTCACTTTCGTCACTTGCGTCTTTTTCATTTAAACTCGAAATGATCAACGATATCATGGTCAGAGTCTTGCCCAATCCCATGTCATCAGCTGAAATTGAAAGATTTGGTAAACTATTACTTGATATCATTCAGTGCTAAATCCACCCATTAACATTATAATTACCTAAAATTCCACCATGAGGTTTCTGCTTTTCCCTAAATCGAAGCCAAAGGAGTGCATGTTTTTGATGTGGCATGAGACTAACTTTTAAGCCTTTTGGGTCCTCAGCAAAATCGTCTTCGCTGGGACAAGAGTTCAAAGAACCGTGAAGGTCTTCCAGTCTCTTTATTGTCAGTGCCCGGTCTCTCTCTTGGGTTGCCAGAGCACGGTCACCGAGTGGTTTAACCGACTTTGGAAGATCATCCCATGCTAGGGGTATAAAAGGTTTTTTCACCTCCACTGGTTTGCATATGACGGGTTTGCTTGATTCGGGCAGAGCGTTTAACTCTTCTGACAATTTTCGGAGTTCTGCTTCCTGAGCATTTATGCTACGTCGCAATTTTTCACCTTTATCTGGGAGCATATTTATATTTGCCACACTCAGTAACATCTGAAATACAAGCAATAAATTATAGAGATAGCTTGTCAATTGCTTGATGCCATTCAATTTAGTCGGATCAATGTTGTTACATTAGTGCAAGTGCATTACTGCATTTCACCAACCTTAGATTTGGAAAGTTGATGTTGGACTTGTTCGATATTACAACACAGAATGGCTCTTTTTTGCGCAACATATGGATCAATGTTACTAACACCAATTGATTTTTTAACCAAAGAATCTACAACTTGACTATCCGATGAATTGGCAGAATCCAATTTAGTCGCAAGGTATGCCAAGGGAGCAGAATCTTCATTAATTTCGTTGTATTCACTATCTGATGTATCAGATAGCGTAACACAATTTTCACAGCTTTCACATTCATCAACTTCTACTTTACGGTTAGCATATTTCTCATTTTTTTTTAGAGTGCTGTCGCTGTCGTTGTCACTGACAACTTGTGCATTGAATGTTTTGCCAGTTCTCTGATTTTGATCGATATCACTTGCAACGTGCTCATCTACTTCTTCCCCAGAATCATCGCTCAATATTTTGTTTCGAACACTCCTCTTCTGCTTGGGTCGTAGCACTGGAGACAAGCTTGTTGCTATAGAATAGATTGAAAGTTATTGAATTTTTGTTAACGGCTTACTTTCCGTTAATTAATGGATCGTACGTACCTGCACGACCATATTCCTGAATTGATTCATCAGAATTGCTGTGCGTATGGGAACTGGCATCGTCACCCTTGTAACTGCCATCATCTGAACCTTTGTATACATCCTCATCAGATGATGCTTTATTAGAGTCCCTGCAATGTTGATAAATTTCAGGAACCATATCGAGCTCACACCGTGTGATAATCAGGTGAAATTAAGAACCACTAGATTTGTCTACAAGAATGAAGGCTTTCTTTAATTATATGTTTACCATGAATCTTCATAGATGAACGATTCCTCCTTGTCATTGCTGGAGTCAATGAAGGTGCTTTTTTGGTTCCTTGGAGATACATGTAAATCGTCATCACTGTCGGAAAGTACGATCGAAGTTTCTGTATTATTGGTAATGCTAGAGGGCTTGGGGCCCCCACGCCAGTGCGAGAAGCTATTGTTCATTTATATTTATATCATCAAGGCTTACGCAAATGATCCTACTCTAACCGAAATTTCCGAACTTTACAAAACCAAAGACAACATGCAGTGACCGAGACAACCGACAAACTGAAACTCTGTTTTCAATGCTACGATAAAGCGAGACAACGATTGAATATGGTATTCAAATTATGGGGAAATGCCTATTCCTCCATGTTCAAATCTTCAGACAACGTCAAAAAAATTCGAAATATCTAACTCAACAGTACTTCAGCTCTGTCAAGTGTTAAAAAATCAATCCCTAGCAGATGTCGAAAAGGGACCGCACAACCGCACCGAAATAGATTTAATTCATATCTAACGTAACGTTATCGTTGAGCGTAGCGTCACAGTATAGGGAATATAGTATAACTATATTCCCTATACTGTGACGCTACGCTCAACGATATCACTGACAATGCATTCCCTGTGCTCAAATTCAGCTGTCTTTCCATAATAGTTCCATCTTGCGACTGATCTCATAACTCACGTCTTCACAGGGTCCAAATTCGTTGACTCGACTTATTGTCGGTCGGTAGCGACATTGAGCACAATATTCCGAAACTGGCAGATGAGAAATGATACAAGGATGATCCAGGTCAACAGTACCGACGGATTACATATGATAACGTTTACGTTGTTTAAATGGTTTACAGAAAACCCGCCTTTTTCAACTTCAGCATTGCCATTTTTTAATCAAATAACACCCCAGGTATAGTTCGCACTATTTGGTTCAGTCTACATATCAGGACACATAATATAGTTAGGTATCGAATTCCATTTTGTTCGCCCATATATCAGTACATTTCATAAGGAACACCACATTATTCAATTATCCTCTTCAGAAATTGTAAAGGCGGATGTGTTGGGTGCCTGTAAAGCTCGACAGCAAAGTATACGTATAAAATTTTCATGGAGGTACACAAAAAATCCTACAACGAATTCATGAAAGATACGCGATACAATTGCGAGCGATGATTGTACAGCGAAAAACTCGGTATAACTTATTTCAAGAAAGAAAATGAAAAAACTAACGAAAAGCTTGAAAAATACTGGGTTACCTACGCTACAATTTCGTAGCAAGTATAATCGTGTAGATAATGACCAGACCTAAGTAAATCGTGTAACAAGTTACATACATATATACCTCACGAGTCAAGATTTGGTGATGAGATAACAGACAACTCACAGTCTTAGAGAAGTGGATAATTCGTGAGTTGATTGTCATTGTCGTTAAACGCGTACTACGCGTATGATATGTCAGTACAGAAGTGATAATCTTGTAAATTATCAGAGGGAAGTGTAAAAGAGAAAACGGGGATGCATGAGAGAATATGAAAGCATAGGTACATACATCGATGCGTACGTTACGCACGAAGCTTCGAGCTTCTTCTGTCAAGTTACGAGTTTTTCAACTCGGTAGAATCGGTTGATTCCGTAGAGGGGTGTTATTTCTACAAGCTGCACGTGGAGTCATTGACCTAAGCGCAGCAACGATCAATAATAGACCCTACCGGATCCTCGGTTGCGACAAGATTGTTGTGGATGGTAGCAGCATTCGGTAGGTTACGCAACGTGCACGCTTCTCTAGTACCACGAAAGACGCACGCGTTCCGAGACCTTAGGACTCTAGGGCCTAAAGCTGAAGTCCACAGAGCCCAGAATTTAGGGGCAACGGACCCGCACGCTGCTCTTCATTGCCCCGCTGCGCCTTCCAGCTCGAGCATAAACGTTGCGACATCCTAACGCCGAGTATTCCATGTTTTTTCCACGCCCCTGCTGCTCTGCTCGCATCAGAGGAGAGTCAGATTCTCTTTCTTCCGTTCGGCGCCCTTTTCACTAGACTTTTTTTTTTCCTTTTTTTTCTTATTCGAATCATCCGAATAGTTATAATCTCATCATCTCCATTTCCATTACCACGAGCATCGCTTCGCCGTTCGGCATAATAATTTGAAATAAAGCCTTGCATCTGTGCGATTGAATGCTACGAAGAAAATTAAGTGAACATGATGAAGTAATGGGACAAACGCTGACACGAAACGTATCGTGTTCTACACTCTGAGAAGGATTAGAAATGTTCATTCTTATGAAACGTAACAGCTATAAAGCGAGGACGTAATTCAACTTTGAACCACCAAGGTCACGAGAAAGTACCGCGCTTGGCTAAGACAGAGTATTATTTCGAGGTCACATTGCTCATCTGTTGCAGGATGAGGAGATAAAGTTTTTACTTTCTTCTCCGATACACCTCTTCGACTAGCAAAGTTCAACCGGTGATTCGTGAACAGTCGATAATTAGGAAAATTTTACCACACGACTGACCTTGTTAAGACTTTCGAAAGAGGTAGAAGGATCGTTATGGTTATTCTATTTTTTAAACATACCTACTGATTTCGCTGACATTTCTTCTGGTTCGCCAAATTATCCGCTGACTTATATAGAATGAAATTTTGTCCCGATTGCATCGAAGCTTCCGATAACAATCTCGACTGTCCACATCAAGAGTCAATTTCAAGTACATATCGGTAAAGAAATAGGTCGTCATTTGGAACTTCCTGTATCGTACACAAACTGAAAATGGTAGAATAATTTGATATATCCCACAGCATCCTGGTCTCGAGCTGAGGGTACGTCACGTTCGTATAGTTTACAATGATAATCATAATTCGTGACCCTCCGTCGAACCTCGGGGATTGGAAGTCGCGCTCAGGGCCTGGCCACCGACCTCAATATTATCATAGGCGATGTGGGCTTGAGACGGGGCTTGAGAACTAACAGACTAAAAAGTTGGCATTACGCAATACGTGGCTGCTGTACGCATAACTTCGAAGAAAGAGTAGGAAGAGAAAGCTGGACGTGCATTACCTTACGGCCTTGTGACTTGATGCACGCGACGAAAGCCACGGCACCGGGGCATCGACGGGACCGGCACTGGTTGCACACGTGCGGTCGGTCAGCGACCTTCCATCCAAGTTCCGTGCCACCTACCACCTACACTGTAAGGGATAGCCTACGAAGTCCCGGGCGATGGCAAGTCGAATATCACGATGAGTGGTCAGATTTGTGTACCATTTGTGCGTGCGGACCGGGGCCGAGGAGGTGATAGCCTGATTCGAAAAGGATATACTAGACTTTGGCAAGGAGAAAACGGAGGAAAGTAGAATAAATATTTCAGGTCGAAAAGTATAGATTTGAAGAAAAATGAAAAAAAAATAGAAGCGAAAAGTAGCGTCCTCACTTTGACCTGGATTTAGCTAACAAACTTCCTACATGTATGTAGCATGTGGTATTCGCACTCCTTGGCGAGAGACCAAGACGAATTTCTCTATATTCGTTCCACGCAGATTTCTATATCACTGTATCTTCAATCAGGAAGTCCTCAATCTTAAGGACGACAGTGAGGGGACGGTTGCAGGTTGCGAGTTTATCATACTTTCTTTTTCTACGCCAGTTACTTGTTTAATTACCGGACACTTAATCTATTTGATTTTGTCCGGTTTTTCTATCGTTTCGTTGAATTTCTATTTATAATCTTATTTCTTCTACATGAAAGTAAATAATCGTGAATTCCGAACGGACCATGTGATTCGTCATGGTGCGAATGAGAGTTCCACTGCATACGTTCAAATGCATCAAAGTGAACAGGTGTGACGCAAAATTTTGCAATTATGGTTCGATCTTTTCGCTGATCATGGCGTGGTGATTATGCCAACCGCCAATAGCGTACATCGGTCAGTGAAAAAACCGCAAGAAGTTCGTCGAACACTTTGCACATTGCAGTTTGCTACTTGCGCAACCTCATATATTGTAGAATGCGAAACGAGCAAGCGTACAGTCGATAAAATCAGAAACTGTTCATCGGCACGGATGATCACTTTTCCACGGGAGCTTTTCAACGTCAGAAGTAGCTTCCAGAAAATGGTGATTCATACCTTACACACCAAGGAAAAAAGGAGTTTTATTATTAGAAACTCGGGAGAAAAAGAACAACTTTCCCTTGTTTATCCACGGTATATTGATATGCAGAATTGCATACGCCTCAATTCTGTTGAAATGTTGACGAAATAAAGAAAAATAATTTTCTTCACAAAGCACTAAAGACAAGTTGGCATTTAATTTAAGAATTCGATACCGGAAGAAAACAGTATTCATAAGCTACTGATACGGAAATTGATAAATTTCTACGCTTTGCTGTTCAGAATCGTAGGACACGAATTGTGCGTCATGAATTGTGAATTTACTGCACAACAATTGATACATCAATTTCCTGTATTAACAATAAGTCATAATCGGTCGTAAACAGCGAAGTATGATCCATTTACATTGATAAAAAATAATGCGCGTTATTTACGCTCATTAACATGAGAAAAAACCTCAATTGCGAAAAAAAAAGGAAAACGTATACAACAGCCTCCATGCTGACGATGGCATTATTAGGGTATAAAATACGGACAGCGATCCCTATATTGATCTCACCCGAAACACCGTCGAAATTGCCAGGCCGAACTACCGTTTCCCGGAACACCGAGATAGGAATATTTCTCCAAAGTCACGAGGAAGAACCCTAAAACTCCTCCTCGTGATGACGTACGTATAAAAATAATGACTCGATGCGTGGAGCTGCAGCATAAAAATAAGCACAGATACCCAAATTTGTATGAGACATTGGAATGCGATGAATAAAAAGTAGAAATATTGCATGTGACAAAACCGAATGAATGAATAAAATTGGCGATTTCTGTTCCACCGTTACATTCGAATCGTTCAATAACTGCGATGCGTGTAAAAGCGCAACTAGGACAATAGTGGACGAAAATCAAAAAAACTCAACAACCTCGAAGGACAATGATTCCTCGCATCGACTCTGACTACACGAGACCAAATATGCGGCACAAATTGCGGGATATCATCACAGGTCGGTTGTGACTGGCAACGCGCGATCCCGTCTGTTGCAGTCTTTCTAATTAATTTGCGCGCGACTTTTTTTTGACTTTTGATCGACTCCTCGAGTCGTTTATAAATACTTCGTATGTCTCATGATTTACCGCGGTTCGGATGCGAACACGCGTGTCGAAGCGACGAAACGGTTGTGGCAATTTCATGTGGTGGGCAAAAGCGACCCAACGTTTCTCGTACGTAGTACGGTCACGGGGTATTCCCTTTGCCATTTCAGTTTCAACGCGATTGCGATGCTCTAAGGTCGTTGCTGCGTAGCTTAAAACAAGTCGCGTTGAGATTGGTCAAGGTACGACACCACTGTAGACTCGTTCGTTCCCCCACCAAAGTGATGCGGAGCTGTCCTCGGCGCGTTTCTCCTCTCTCTCCCCTACCATTAGCTCGCAGCTAGTTTCGTTCAACCGAAAGTCTCTCCCCCACGCGCTCTCCCCTTGTGCCGAAAACACGACGGTGTTCCGCTCGTCGAATCGACCCAACGACTTTGTTCGGAGACGAGAGCGCAGGCCACGAGGCACACAGTCGATGACGGTCTACCGAAACAAGCCCCGCTCCCTCTAGAATGCCGAATTCCCGAATGGCCCGGGCCCGATTAAATTGCCCCGTGGTTCTTCACCTTTCGCCGGGCTAATGGCTGATTACGTCTGCCGATGATAGAACGTTGCTTTCAGGAAGGATCCCATGCCCGACGAACGTCTCGTATAGCGATCGCATATATGTATACGTATCCGGAGTAAGAAAATTAGATGAAAAAGAAAGGGATGATCGGGGATTCGTCAATGGGGGTTTACAACAGATTGTTTACAAACGAAAATTTTGGGGGAGAGGGCAAAAACGACGACGACTACACGTTACGATAGCGGCGTCTCTCCGTACGAGAAGCAATAGCAATCCAAGTCATGACGCGTTGGTAGCGAGCATAACGCGTCGATCGTGAAAACTTCTTTTTTTTCTCCTCTTTATCCTGGCTACTTGTTAAGTTTTACGATTCGCCATTTTTATTCCGGCAATTCGTCTGAATTTTTGCAGATGCCATTTGTTAAGCGAACGAAGATATAGATTTCAGGTTTTATCCATGCGACTATAGTATAAATGTCAATTTGGCGAATTGAGTAATTAATTCGAACGAAGGCAGAAGCTGATTTAGTCTCACGACGTTATTGATCTGTGATTTTTATGGTACTTATAAATGAAATCTTTCGCCATAGCTGGGCGTGGAGAAGTCTAGAACCCACCACCACACCACTACATAGCGTCCGTTGCCCCTCCGGAGGCGGTCGTCGTGGTTTTCCGTCCTACACGCGCGCTCCCGCAGTGGGTCATTGCTCTACGCTTTTTGTTGAATAATATTATTACAGCCAGAGATATAAGGTACGTGCAAAAAACTGAATAATAATAATTGTTGTAAAAAACAACAATAACCACAATTATGATGACGATGACGAATAATTTGTTGTTGCGTTTTTTTTTTGTTTTTTTTTCAAGGCTTTTGGTTTTTTTTTTTTTTTTTTTTCTCCCGACACACTGTTACGGTTTCTCTTTCGAAAAATTTCTTCCGCCCTTGGCCTAACCCTAACAAAATTTTCATCGTCCCATCCGATGTCGTCACCGTTTCGCTTTACCGTCCGTTAACCGTTTCGTGACTCATCGGTTACACCGGTCGAATAATCCGCATGCAAAACAATGAAATAATCGCGCGCGTGTTTATTGCGCTAAAATCCAAATCCCACATTTATATATGCATACACGATCACGTATGTGTGTACATATGTATCGGTAATCACGAGTGACACGTACGCAAGAGATATGGATTTACAATATACATGTGCACAGCGATTCGAGATGGCGATCGGTTGACTAATTTTCTTTGAATTAAAGATGTGTACCGTTGGAAAAAAAAAAAGAACTTTTAATAACCTTCGATTATTCTTTGATTATCGTCAAGTTCAAGTTTCCCATTAATTTCCACGCAACTGCGGTGTGCCTTCTTCTTTTTTTTTTTTTCCCCAATGCAGTGTCAACGGATTGTCAGCTGAAGCAAATTGCAGATGACAGGTGCCACATTTCACGGCCGAGTAATCCAGACGACGAAAGGACTCCCCTTCGGTTTTACACAAAACTATCTTGTGCTCCGATTGTGAGACTTGGAATCTGACTGCAGTGGTAAAAACGTACAGAGAAAATACGCTCGTTGCGACAGACGTTATTTTTGGCCGCGACGATGGATACGTCACGTACCGAATGATTATTCTCGCGTTTATATTAGTTTTATTTTCTAAGGGCCCAGCTGAAAAGTTATAGCTGATAAAAATGTATATATGGTATTTAAACTGTCAAGACGGTGATACCAAAAGGTACAACCATCGTGAGCGCGGCAATCGAACGTTGACGCGCGTATGGAGTTTGTTTGTTACCCCGTCGAGGACTTCCAAAGAAACTTCGCTGTTTCTTTTGGGATTTATGCGCCAGTCATGGCGTCGTCTGGTTCGTGTCAATCGACAGGTTTCGATCGTGAGACCATACCCTCGCCTTCCTGGCCTTCCTCATGGTTCAGACGCTTACAATCGGCTACAAAGAACTGGGGATGGTCATAAAAAAAAAAAAAAAAAAAAAAAAACGAAAAATATTCACTCACCTCTATCCACAATACGAGATTGCATAAGTTGGTTTGTTCTTGAAACGAAAATGATGGAATTTAAAGAAAACTGGGAACACGTCATAAGTGGCTGCAATAATGTGATTGGGCGCAATGTAATTGCCTAAAGGCATACCGCGGTTGCGAACTCTATTATTTCAGAAGAACTGCATTACCGCCAGTTGTTGACCTGCGATAATATATTGTTATTAGGTTATTTAACATTGCACATTATTCGTTGCATCGGAAATTTTTCAATTCAACAGATGCTAATTTCAAGTCTTTTGTACTCTCGTGCTGTTCAAGAAAAACTTATCTTCAAATTATGAGTAACAAAGATTTGCAGAAACTATTTGTCAACCTTTCAAATGAATGTATAATCAGCAATAAAAATTTGAAAATAGATGTGGATCAGTCGTACTCGGAACAAATAATTTATTTTCTTCTCTTCTCTTCTCCAACAAAAAGAGAGCGTTGAGTCAATTTTGTGAGACAGGCAGACAGAGTGAGTGTAGGTGTATAAGGTTGTCCGGTCAATCGAAAGGATAATTAAAATCGTCGAAAGGTTGAAAAATTTTCAATCACCCCATCGCTCTGTTTTCTCATGGCACTTAACGCGCGGAAAAGAGTACAATAACGTATTTAAATTTCTCCAAGTCTGTGGCGATAAGAATATATATATATATAAAATACATACGGATAAGAAAAAAGGACGCGATATATAACGCGGGGCATCTCTCGCATAAACTAAGCGCAGAGGTTATCAAAATGAATCAAAATTTACTCTACGCATTATAGCCATTGTGAAAGAGACGTTTCGAGTTCTGGAAAAAAAGGTGTTTCGTCGATCTGAAACGAACAACGAAAATATACATCGCGAATAATTATTTAAACGAACGCGTATCGCGATACCGCAGAAATTCGCGCTCACGTTACATTGCGATTGGTAAACTTTCTTCCGAATAATAGAATACCATGTGAGACAGGAATTTACCGCAACTTCCATATGACGAGTCTCGCCCAAGGATTCAACGACCGTCAGACGAGACATAACGTCGAGACTGGTTCCCGATGGCGATTAGTTTTACGATTTGCCAGACGACGAACGAGCTGTAGAATTTTAATATAAACGTCGATCCAAAAGAAAGGAGTACACATCGCTGGAAAATTTTTACCCTGCGAATAAAACTTTGGCAACGGTAAGGAAGCAAACAGAAACATGTATAATAAAAATGAAACGAAATGTAAAAACATAGAATAATATAATGAAACAAAAATGACGAGTCGGGAATAAATAAAGTAGCCTTTTTTTACGTACTACGTGTGCCGATGGAAGAGCTGCGAATTATTTTTGGTTTTCGTCGTCGTCTCTTACATCGATACATCTTGATACGTAGGCGTATATATGTATATGGATATCGTAGTGCGTCCTACGCTCAAACGCAACGTCGATTGTCCTGCACGCGCAAAACGGGGACTAAGTCAATCTACTCGTGTATCGTCCAGCCCCTTCCCCCCGGCTGCTTTAGCCATCCTCTACTCGCCGCGGGTTGGGGTGGTCGGAGCAACGTATACGGGTGTTCACGCCGTTTCGTCCTCGTGCATTGTTAGAGGTCGAACTGAAGTCGCGGGTTTTTAAACCCGATAAGCCGCATCTTCGAAGCAAGCCGGAGTAGGTACAGTATATATATACACATACAGGCGGCGATTGAAAGTGAAAGAAAGACAGCAGAAGGGAGGAGGTATGGAAAGAGAGCGGTGTAAAAGTTTCGTATCCGTGGGGCTGCAATGAAGTTTTCGTTGAGCGTTTGTTCGCGGAGATGAGAGAGTTCCTTTTTGTCTTACCGATTCCCGTATACACGCAGTAGGATCGAGTGTCCGCGGATGTGCGCGGGATATATTGTTCCCCCCCCCCCCCCCTGTGTAGCGGCAGCTCCTCGTCGCGAGGTTCGAAGCAGCAACGACCACGGGCACGGTGATCAACAATGACAAAGCGCCGTAGTGAGTCGCGCGGTTGTGTTACCGTGCCTGATGTGCGTCGGCGGCGTGTGCGGTAGTTCGAAACACGAGCGCAACACACACACACACACACGAACAAACGATACATTTCAAGCGTAGGAACTCACTTGCGTTCGCGACGATGTATAGATGTGCTTGTGACCGTGGTGGAGTTGTGGTGGATGCACGCGCCGCAGGTCACCGCGTCCTCTGCGTTCCCTCGCCCCGTCCTTGTCTGACTCGCACGCGCGTCGTTCCGTTGGGAAAACCACGACGACCGCCTCCACGTGCTGAGAGAAACACTTTGCCGTCCTAAATTGTAGGTCGTCGTCGCGCGGCGCGTTCAGGGGTCTCGGCTACGCGGCGCGGAGGGGATCGCGGAGGGAAGGGGAACCCGGGAGACGCGTCGTCCCTGGCTTCGGTGAAGCTCGAGGCGAGCTCTTCGGGAACACTCGTAGCTCTCCGTCTCTGTTCGTACGGAGTAGGAGGTAAACATTACACAGTATGATTGGCCATTCCGAGGCGGGTCCTTCGGTTTTAGTCATTTTTAACGGAATAAGTCAGTGAAGGTGGTGAAGCACCATTGTTCATCCGAATATATCGAGGGAAAATTGAAACGTTAGAGATTTTGCCGAGTGTGATGTTTCGATACAAGTGTCGGAGTTGATTCCATCGGCGTAGGGAAGAAAACGAACGAGATATATCTATGTCGTTGGTTGGACCTTTAACGTAATACGTCGTGGCACCTGAATCTAACGGAGGAGTCGATATTTTGTATAAGTTAACGTCAACAACGTATTTGACATATGAAGATAACGGTACCGGTCAGAGAAATCAGGTATGTTGACCTTTTGACGAGTTTCATTTGTCGAACAATCGACACATTCAGCACTGCGAAGAAAAGAACGCGAGTCAATTATTCGAATAAGAAAAACGTCGTACTCTTCCCGCCGCGGAACTCAGTTTTTTTTTTTTTTCTTTCTTTCTTATTCGACGACAGTTTGTGATCCAAATGACGAAAAAGTCGTATCGCTGGGTAACCGATAATCACAAACTTCTTTTCGAGTACCATACCCGACCTTCGCTACGATAATTATGTTGTTAGCGCCCCGCCAATTCTGCACGGGGCCCCTCCCCAGTTTGCGGAAACTGCCGACATGCGTTTCGTTTTTTTCTTTTATTTTTTATTTATTTTTTTTTTTGTTTCAAATTCGGTTTATTACATATCCTAGATCATAGGTCGATCCTGCGTATTTACCCTGACGACACCGATTGACTATAGAAGGTCGTAGAGAATCATCAATGACGCTAAACGATTTCTCAATGAATGTGCGAGCCACGCAACCCAAAACTGCTGACGTCAATGTCAAATGCTTTCTTCAACGAACGATCGTAGGAATAAGAGTACACAGGATATTGTATACAACACAACAACGTTCGTACGTACGTAAACGTATTTACCTGTGCCGCGCCATACATCGCACAATAATGGAACGTACCGTCCATCGAATAAACGGCAGTCAATGATAAAGTAGAGTGGGGAAGTGAAAAAGGAGTCAGAGAAAACACGTACGTACGATGAAAAAAACGAAAGCAACATGGGTACATATATATATACGCACATTTTGCGTATCAATGCAATAAAGTGCGCACCGTCACGACGCGCAGTGGAGTCTACCACTTGTCAGGATCATTGTCCTCCGTCCCTTCCTCGGACGGGTTTCGATAAATCGATGATATTTTCCTTCCTTCGGGCGAGTCTTGTTCACGAAATTTTCGTTTCCCCACAAATCCGTTCGTAGTGGAGTGATGATTTTCATTAGCTTCGTCGCTCCTCTCCGGGGTTCCTTTTTTTCTAGTCTACTATCCATCCATTAGCGTAGTCGTAGATATGTCATAGACAGCGATAAGACAACAAAAAACAAAGAAAAAAAAAAAAAACAAAAAAAAAAACAAAAAAAAAAACAAAACCAGAAACAACGACAATGACGATAATGAGAACAAAAATTTATCGCGATATTCGCGTTATAACCGACTATACCGACTACACTCCGTGATGTAACGCGCCGTCCTTACATCGCGGCGAGTTGCACGAGGTCGGTGATCGCTATAAAAAAATGTAGTAGATACACGTGGAGGCAGCGACCATAGGTTTTCCTCGTCGGGGCGACTGCAGAGCCGACCCCGACTGCTGCCTCCGGCTGTCGGTCGACGCGCGTGCAACTCACCAACATTTATACACATACTACTATTATAAACCCCGGTGTGATAAGAGCCATCCGCGATTTACCGAAGATGAGAGCGCCGTTCGGAAAATACGTCTACTCCCGATACGCGCTCATGTTTTGATTTTAAATTTTGAAAACGATACAGCGGCATCCCTCTCCTCTCCCGCACCTCGTACGAACGTGCAACGCAGCCCCGCGATTGAGAAAAATCTGTATCGTTCCACCGTGTTCGTCTTCGTTCTTATCCTCGACGATAATTGTTAATCGCGTTTATTGAAATGACGCCGCGGTATTTTTTTCCATGGCAATGAATTTCTGTGCGACGTCGAAGACGAGATGTTCAAATTTATAATTAGCCGGGTCAGTCGATACCTACGATATAAAGGGGGGGGGGGTGCGACGGAAAGGGAAATTATACAGACGGGATTGTAGTTTTTAAAATACCTTCGCGGTCGGCCTTGATCTTTTTTTTTTTCCTCCTCGCGATCTCTTTTCCCCTTCCCCTGTGATAACTTCTTTTTTTTTTTTTTTTGTTGTATTTTCGCTTTTTTTTTCTTCTTCTTCTTTTTCTATCCACGCTCCTAGTTCTGTTTATTTTACAACGCTTATAATTAAATCGACCAAAAGAAGAGACGCGGCGCACCAACGGATACCCGCGTGGCGTTATTGAAGGAGGATTTTGCCGCCCCGCGTTCTCGCGGCGTCAGGGGAAATCAATAAATACACCTTCGGTCGAGCCTTTTACTGTGTCAGGGCAATGAAAAATTTTTCGGCCGCGCGGCTTATGTCGTACCTATCTCCGTATATACGTGTACATGGTATACAGGTAAAATACAACGCGCGCATCCGCGCACTTGAAACGTACGTAGGCGAGAGGAACGTGTAGTGTACGGTATCGGTGTGTATGAGTTATTTTTTACTACTCCTTGATATCGGTGTGTATGAAATTATATGGTATGTATATTACGCGATATACATATAGCATGTATTAGAATCTATATATATATATCTGTACATATGTACAAGGAGTTTGGGGAAGTCGGACGGACGAAGGAACGGAGGGATACGCGTTATGTGCATGCGCGCGCGTGTCGGTGCATAAGTGGGCGTTTTGGGACGAAAAGATAGTAGATGGTGGTGGGGGCAGCTGCAATACGCGAGGATTCGGGAGGCCCGTAATCAAAGCATACGCACACTCGCATCCCTAGAGTAAGGAGCGCGGCTGGAGTGCACTGGGTTTACCAAAGCCGCAATAGCAGTGCCTTCGCGATCTGTATCCATACACGTATATTAACATATATTTATATACGTATGGTCGATCGTTTGTACAATAAATAAATCAAATTATTTATACATGTATACATAAAATTTGATAATTATTATATTCGTAGTAAATTTATACCTCGAAGTTTATAAAAACTACCTCATGTTGCCTACCTCAATCGTAACGAGTAAACTGCAGTCCGCAGATTTTATACCGAGTAATTTGATAAATCGTTCACTTGTTCGAAATCGTAAAAAAATGCTACACAACGACAGTACGAACGCACATCGTACTCCGAAAGCGACAAGAGCAACTGCACAGGGGACCGCCGGTACGATAGCTTTTTATCGAATTGTAAATAATTTATTTTCTCTTTTTTTTTTGTAATACACGAATTTCTGTTGCTGCGAGTCTCTATCTCATCCCGACGTTAAGCGGTAATGGTCCTGACACAGAATATGTCTAATAAAACGTCGGTATTCGGGGAATTTGTACACACGGTCATTCCCGATCGATTATAAAGTGTTATTAATTTTCATTGAATTGCAGGTAACGCTTGGGAGCGCGTTTCGAAAATGGTGAGCTTCTACCCGATGGAGGCCCTGTCGAATCGGGATGCTCCGCCGATGCCCGTTGCCAGCCAAGTTACGGATATCGAAGAGATGAACTCCGTGAAAAATTTGGTCTGCAGTCCGGATCTGACGCTTTTCTCCAGTCCGCCACCGGATTCGATCGCTTCGGACGACACGCTCTACCAGTGTCTGTTGTGTCACAAAACATTCAACCAGAAGAGTGTCTATCAGAGTCATCTTCGCTCGCATGGGAAAGAGGGAGAGGACCCTTACCGGTGCAATATATGCAGTAAAACGTTCGCGGTACCGGCGCGCCTAACGCGCCACTACCGGACGCACACCGGGGAAAAACCATACCAGTGCGAGTACTGCAACAAGTCGTTTTCCGTCAAAGAAAATCTCAGCGTTCACAGAAGGATTCACACCAAGGAGAGACCGTACAAGTGCGACGTTTGCGAACGGGCGTTTGAACACAGCGGTAAGCTTCATCGCCACATGCGGATACACACGGGGGAACGACCTCACAAGTGTTCGGTATGCGCCAAGACTTTCATACAGAGCGGTCAGTTGGTCATTCACATGCGTACCCATACAGGTGAAAAACCTTACGTGTGCAAGGCCTGCGGCAAGGGTTTCACCTGCTCGAAACAGCTAAAGGTCCACACGCGCACCCACACCGGTGAAAAACCGTACACCTGCGATATATGCGGTAAATCGTTCGGTTACAATCATGTACTGAAACTACATCAGGTGGCCCATTACGGCGAGAAAGTATACAAGTGCACGTTATGCCACGAGACGTTCAACTCGAAAAAGACCATGGAATTGCACATAAAAACACATTCTGATTCGTCGGGATCGAACTCACCGAGGAACTCGCCTATAGAACCCGTCGTTGAAATCTCCCAGAATTCGATGAAGGACCTGGGCGCGGTTAACCCCGTCACCTGCAACCACAGCAGCAGCAGCAGCAGCAGTAGCAGCAGCAGCAGCAGCAGCAGCAGCAGCAGCGGAAGCGACAAAGAGAACAAGACTGAAATCGTCATGGGAACGACTAGCGGGTACTCACTGCATCCCCGTGACTTTTCCTATTATCTCTATCCCCGGGAACAGTACGAGAATCAACCACCGAATCCGGTCGGTGTAAATCCAGCCCTTCTCGCCGCGGCGGCGGCAGCTTCGGCCGCGGAGGATCGCACCTTCCAACCTTCTCCTCCCGTTCGCGTTACTTCCGAAGCTCACGCCTACCTCTACCCCTCGCCAACCTCGGCTTACTCGACCTTCGGTCTGCAGCCCAGCGGTCACACGGAGTGTTCCCTGTTGGATCTTCCCGGCAACGACGCCCGTCGAAGGGTCGAAGCCGCCCTGGAAGCCGTCGAAGAGGAACGTCAACGAGAGTACGGTGTCGTCGAGAGGCAGCCAATTCTGACGCCACCGAGTAGCAATCCCGTTAGCCCCGCTCCCTCACCGGATCCTTTGGATCTCGCGGTGCCGGTGAAAGAAACGTTAATCCTACCGCCGAGAAAGAGGTGCAAGATGATCCTGGAGTCGATGGAGAGTGAAAGAACGGGTTTAGCGTCTCAGAGACAAAGTTCTGTTATACAGTTTGCTAGGGCTTCGTAGTTCGTGGCCTTGTGCGATTAATTGTAAAGACTAAGAGGAGAAAAGAAACAAAGAAACAAACGAATGATATCTGGAGAAATTTTTATCATCACCGAGTGACGTAGTCGACGTCGACGGTTTCGTCGTTTGCATGATGGATTATTACCGCGGTGATTTGAAGTTTCGATATTAGTATTATGACCGACGGGTGTGCCGCATATGTATAACGTTGACGGGTGTGAAAAGCACGTCGTACCAATGACGTCAAATAAATAAAAAAAAAAAACAAAAAAACAAAAACAGAAAGACAACAAACCAAAAAACGATGCGGCAAAACTTGGAGGAAAACCTTCATCTGCTATCTATATACTTTTATATCCATACATATTTCCAATAGCGCACGTCACAATATATATATGTATATATCTAATTTCGGACCGCGTTGACATGACTTGTTCCTTTTCCGTGAAATCATCACAAATTGAAACAATAAAAAAAAGCAACAAAAAAAAAAAAAAAAAAAAAACTTCAGGGATTTCAAAAGTCTAAATTCGATCAGAAAATATTAACTTTCTATATGTATACATATAATAATGTCATGAGACTGCGGATCGAATCTTTTGAGGGGCAATTTTATAGTTGGCCAGCAGTAGAAAAAAGAAAAATCATAAGAAATAAAATGAAAATAATAATAATATTAATAGTGAACCCATGTCCTGGGACATTTTTGGCTATTAAAGCAGAATAACGACAAATATCTCAGGTTTCGCGCAGCACCCGATTAATAGCTTTACTCGGGGCGCGCCATACGTAGAGTTAAGCAGAAATAATTCATCCATTTTACATAATATGTATATCAGGTATATAATATACACATCTATATCTAGGTATATGAAAGTTCAGTTCTAACGGGATCCCAACACTACAGAGAAGAAATTTTTTTCTTCCACTTTTTAGTTATTTTTTTCAGTCTAATTTATTGAATCTTTTTTTTCTCGCAATCTGGATTATGCGGCACTGAAGTAAGTGTGTGTGTGTATGTGTGTAGTGATCGAAGCTATATACGCGCTATTGTAAAGCACCAAACAATTGATACCTCTGTGATAAGAACTCCGTACTATACCAGAGTATTGAGGATAGCTGAGCCCACTGCCAGTACAAGCAAATAATTCTGTATATACACATATATATATGTATAATCATGGATAAATATATATATATATATATATGTGTGTATATATTATATCTATATACGTTCATAATTTAAATAAATATATAGCATACAACTTAATTATTATCGTTGTCGTTGATTCGTCCTATATGCATTATCTATAAATTGGTTTTTAGAAAGCGCGTAACTCGTTACGTTTCACGCAGCTTATCGATAAATTGTACCTCTTTCAAATAATTTCCCCCCATGACGTTTTCGAAAAAATGAATGTCTTAATTTCGAAAAATTAATTCACTTCAAAATCATTTCTCCGAAATATAACGAGTACATGTATGAATATACAACATAGAAAATGGCCCGAGGTTCTGCGTTATAATAAAACGAACCGAATACGTAGAGACGTGAGAAAAAAGGATAGAGGGGAAAAAACAAACAAATAATAATAGTAATAATAATAAGGCTAAACGTTGAAATTAAATTACCTAAATAATAAAAATAAAGAATATATATGAATATATTATATGACGTATGATAAATTAATGAAAAATAACGGCAAAATCATCACGATTCGTAGATAATATATATGATGTTGCTGCAGATGTAATTTAAAAACGAGAGTTAGCGTGGAGTAAGGGCTAGAATAGTAAACATTGTAGAACTAGTTATGTCGTCCCTAGGTCCTATTATATTCTAAGGAGTGCATGGCGGTCTGACAGCGTTTCAAAACGGATATTTCATAGTATATAACGTATTATACGTTTACGTATAATACACCCTATCCATGCCACGCTGTCTTCCGCAGCACATCGAACTGATTACGTGTAAAAAACAATATTATTAATCTTATTTTTATTATTAATATTATTACCTCGATTATTATCATTATTATTGAATTACTTTTATGCATACATATAGTCACGGAATTTGTCACGTCTGGCGGCTTTGGCACGTAAAAACAAATTAAACTAACAATTTTGAGAAAAAATTTGAACAATGACAAAAACTATGTTTGGAGATGAAAATTTTTAATTACTCTCTAATGTGAATTGGGGTGGCTCCCTCATGTGCAGTCTTGGAGAGCTTAAATGGCACTTTGAGAAAAAAAATGAAGATTATTTGAAAAAGAAACTGAAAAAAAGCTGAATTAAACTGTCAGCTGTCGTTGTTGCAGCTCTTTCCGCGTCGCATGCTTTCGGTACAATAGTATTTATATTTTCATCTCACATCGTATCTATAATTTTCTAAAGTTGAATTATACGGTTGACACCTGTCCCTGTATATTGTACAAGTGCGATCAAGGCCTTCTCTTCGTATTATGACATCACAAATGAAATTGTTCGGCTGGGTTGAAACTTGAAACACTAAAAAGGAAGAGAAAAAAGGAAGTGGCTCTTTTCCGAAAATATGTAATAATTATTGTTATTAGCCAAAACTTATCTATTTGAAGAGAGACGATGCAGGGGCCGATAAATTGCGGGGAATAGGAATAAACTTGTTGTCTAACAATTGATGATCGTTGACAAACATAACATAACAAATAGTAACACTTAATAGCGCCAATTTCTGACGCGAACCGCCTGCCATTAAGATGTATATTGTACGTTACTGCATATATTTATATAAGTTAATATTGGTATATAAAACAAAAATGAATAAAAACACAAAAAAAAATAAAAATCATAAATATTATTAGGTAACTTAAGTTCGTAATCCATTGAATAAAAAGAAAAAAGGAAAAAAAAAAATTGAAATGAAGAAAAAAACGCGTAAAAAACGAAAAAAAAAATTGTAGGGTTTGTGTACTAGTTAGTTCTGCAAACGGAGGCGATCGCGTTGTTCATTAGACTCCAACGCATCGGACTCTCGTTGAACGTTGTGACTGTGTGTTCTTACATTGTGATTTTTTTTTTTTTTTTTCTCTTCAATTTTTTGTATATAGTCTCGAGAATATTATATTCGAATTTACGAGGTTGTCTGTTGGTATGTACATGATTTATCGGCATAACTGATTTAATATCAATGTTATCATTATTATTATTACTATTCCTTTGGTAGAGATAAAACTTATTACAATAAACATTTTCAGTTATTAATCGAAAATCGTGGTCATTTTCGTGATTGAAATCCCGTCATCCAAATTCCTAAGGATTCTGAACTTCCAGTGGATTTTGGCTGTCAAAATCTTACGTCATTTCAGAATAGCTCACTCGTAGTTCTTATCAATTTTTTTGGTATTTTTCTGTTTTATTTCGACGGATATTGTTATGGGTATACGAAAGCAAATGCGGATGGCCCGCAAAGTGTTCATGACAAACATATAGGTGAGCGTAATCGGTAGAAACCATCTCTTTCGTGTATGGTATAGAAATATTTTGAATAACGTATAAATAAATTCTAAACCGAAAGAGCTGATGCAACGCCGAAACGGGGGCGCCAGACTCGTTTTTTCCCCTGGTATAAAGAAATAGGAGCCGCGTAACAGCTTACAGGACCGACCAAAGGCGTGGTCCCCTCCCTTCGCTTTCGTGCCCCCCTTTCTCTTCAACACCCTCCAAATCCACTTCCCCTGGCGATTTTACGAAATTCGGTAGGGTGCATAAAGCCTAGAGGCAAGTTCAATGACCTAATGTGGGTCGCTGGGTCGTTGGGGTGGCCTGGGCATTATACGCCGGGTTTCTCATCCCCGTATACAACTCATGGTATATTATAGGGACCGAGCGAAAGAACTCCGTAAGAGTGGGGCAGGCAGGCAGGCGCCCGAAATTTGGTGGGAGAGGTCGGCGAACTTCCGACCGGAGTTTTCGAACCCTCGGACCCACCTTTAGACATCTTACATCTGTCCGCCGCGCTCTTTTTGTTTGCTTTATACGGCTACAACGATACACCGGTTAAGGTATTCTCTGCCCGAACGACGTGAGGAAATTTTTAAACACTCTTGTTTCATCTAGATCGTTGACTGAGGAATCAGCTATTGACCCTACTGTTTTTGAGACCGCCATTTTTCTTCTTCGTTTTCATCATTTCTACCCTTGTTTTCAGGTTTTTTTTGCTCTGATGAGCGGGAAAATAAGCGATTTGCAGTCAGCGAACACGGGGATTATTATACTCGCATTTCTCGAGTCTTCTATTTCTTCGGAATTACTTGAATTTTTTGGTGGTAAATTTTTCTCGCTTTTGAAAAATTGTGGGCTTTGTTTGAAGACTGAATGGATTCTCCATTATCTATACACCTTCGGACATTCATCATAAGACGAATGGTCATGATTGTTGAATTATTGCGACAGAACATAAGGAAATTAGCCGATTCAGCTTTTGTAAAAAATGAGAAACTGTTCAACAATGTAGCAACGAATTCAGAGCTGATGTAGTTTTGGCCCAATGTTCCATTGCACTCAATTGTTACATACTAAGTCTGAACTTTAGACTGGCCAATGGTAATCTGTTAATATAGTTACCACGACAAAACTAAATTTCGTCAGTTACCTTAATGGTAAGTCCCAAAATCCACTTATGAGTTGCATTCTTCTTTAACGACGCAAATGACGCACGAAACATTATCCCCGACGATGCAGCCCAAGAGAGCTTTCAACCAGAATTGCGCCATCTCTTGGCCAACATAAATGTAACAACATTCGATAAAGCTCTGTCGGGCTTCACCAACAGTCGGACGAACAGGCCCACGAAAGAATGCCATGTGCAAAATGTCGAGCTTTTGCAGGATTTTCAGTGAGCTCGAGTTGTTAGTGCATTTTACAATTCTCCTGGCTTACGTTTTCTCATTTCGTATTCATCTAGTTTTACAGACGAAAGTAACGTCCATCTGAACTTTTTAGACCGTCTTACATGACTAGACGACTCGAAGCCGGGCTTCGCTGGGTAATGAGCGTGGTGTAAGGAGATGCTACGATTATTACTCGTACAAATTTAGAACTAACAAATTGACAAGATTTTGCAAATAGCCGATAATGAAGTACATTTGTGTTTATACGACCTTGTATGACCTTAGCATATCACAGAAATGATCAGAAAAGGGTGATGTGGACAGAGTTTGACGTAGCGTTACTCGGACTGTTCGGATTCTTCCGTTAGCGCATGAGCAGCTCCCAAACATTATATTCAAAGTGGTACCGCACTAGTGACTGGCTCACACTTCAGTCGCCCCGAAGAGTCGCCTCAGACAGAATTCCAAGTACATCAGCTGTGCACCGCGAACCGGGTTTTCAGTCCGTCAAGATACCTGATCATGGCCCAGAGAACTAAATTATTCACGGCTTCTTTTAATTGTTTAAAAAACAGTAACAATGCCTACTCAACTTCGCTCAAAAATATGTAAGTACTGCAGTCGGCCTTATCTTTTTTTCTTATGCTGCACGATTAGGGTTTTCTATTTTTTACCATTATATATTTTATAAAGTTATCGTGCAAAAACAGCCGTAATTAGTGTATCTGGAGGTGTAATCCCGGATGATCCAGCAAATTACAGGTCGAATTAGATAACGAACCACAGCCAATCATAAAAAACTTCCACTTAACTATATCTATATGTACACGCGATTACCTAAGCGATTGTATAGGTATACTGTAAGTTCAGCAAGTAGGCTTAACATGTATAGGGTTGCGGGAGATCAGTTATATCTAGATTCTGATGATTATTATTTGTGCAAATGAAAGTACTGCTTGGATGTACCGAACAAAAATGAAAATTTGGAACCAAAGAGTAGTTGGAGCACAAATATTGAAGTAGTTGGTGTAATACCAAATTTAAAATATAATTTTTAACTACCGTTCGCAATTTGTGGAACTTGAACTTTAGCATTTTTGATTTTCTCTCGAGTTCTTGATTTTATTTTATTTACGGTATACGGTAGTATGATACCGAAGAAGATATTTTTTTCCAAAATTTGGAATAAAATCAAATCACACAATTTTTTGCCATACCAAAAATCACTTGTCTGCACCAAAGTGTTACATTTATATTATATTATATATTTTCTGTATTAGATTAGTTTTCAGTTGAAAAATTATCACCTGATAAACTGAAAGCCTCTTTCAGTTGGTGCTTTTTTTTTTAATTTTTAATTATTTGCTGACCAGCTCAACTTTAATTGAACTTCAGCGTTCTCAGATAATAGAATGAAATGCTAGAATCATTGACGCAAACCTTGTATGACATCAAAGGTCACCAGAAGCTTATCGCACAAATTCATTAAAAACTTGTCCAAAGCGGAACTTAATTACATTGTTTTGATATAAATTCTCAAGTATTTCAATACCTTTTCTTATCATGCAGCTCATGGTGGGGTAAGGTCGAGATGGGGCCTCCCGATGCCATCCTTGGTGTGACGGAGGCGTATAAAAGAGATACCAATCCTAAGAAAATCAATTTGGGTGTTGGAGCCTACCGTGACGACGATGGAAAACCTTATGTGCTTCCCAGTGTTCGCAAGGTATTTTCACAACTGTACACTCCAAGCTCTGATACTAGTTTTTCTATGCTAATTATTAAAATATGAATTTTTTAGGCAGAGCAGATCATTGTGTCAAGTGCACTGGATAAAGAATATTCAGCAATCGGTGGAAATCCTGAGTTCTGCAAGCACAGTATTAATTTTGCTCTGGGCGAGAATAATGAAATAGTGAAAAATGGTTTGGTGAGAGTTAAATTTTGATTTCAAATTGCAGACACTAGAGTGTGCGTAGTATCTTACAAAATGATTTTCCATATCAGCTACAAATAACATCCATTCGGTTGTAAAGATGATAGCAAGATTGTTTTTCTGAAGTTTAGCACTTGCGCAAATTTTTCTGTATAATATTCACGTCTTCATTTAACTTGGCAACTCAATGCTGTTTACTTTCTAGAACGCTACAGTACAGGGTATATCTGGAACTGGTTCTCTCCGAATTGGAGCAGCTTATTTGAGCAGCTTTTTCCCTGGTAGTCGGGATATCTACCTACCAGCACCTACATGGGGCAATCACGTGCCACTATTCAAGCACACTGGATTTAATGTAAAGACTTACCGCTATTATGATCCAAAGACTTGTGGATTCGACTTCCAGGGAGCGCTTGAAGACATATCCGTAAGTTCATGATGCCATTTGTTAGCAAATTTGTACATCAAGAGTGGAGCAAATTAGATTGAGCTCATCACTATAATATTTTTGAGCAATTCTTTGGCATTTTTAGATCTGCAACTATATGTTTTTCCGAAAGATTGCTTCAAACCTTCTTCTTGAATATTGCAGATGATTCTACTGTATTATAAGAAATATTAACTTTGTGTTTTAGAAAATTCCTGAAAATACGATAATCCTACTCCATGCTTGTGCCCACAATCCCACCGGTGTTGATCCTAGTGCCGAACAATGGGCTGAAATTTCGCAACTCGTTCAAAAGAAGAGGCTGTTCCCATACTTTGATATGGCTTATCAGGGTTTCGGATCTGGTAAGTTACATGACACTCATCCCATGTTTCGCATAGAGTAGGTCGAGTTCACTTGTATCAATACTGATTAGAGCTGGACATTGATTACATTCTCATTCATCAGTGTCATATCTTCTCATCATCTGTGATATTTATCAGAATCTTCTTCTCATCGCTATATCCATCAGACTTTTAGTATACATCTCACATTGCATTCTATTCTATTTTCAGGTGATGTAGATAAAGATGCACAAGCTGTACGATTGTTCGTCAAAGATGGGCACACTCTCTGCTTGTCCCAATCATATGCCAAAAATATGGGATTATATGGTAAGCGCACAGTGACTCTTTCAGGGTCAGTCTTTGCAAAATGAATTTATGGTCTGTCTTCCTCTGTTCAGGTGAACGTGTCGGTGCATTCTCATTGATTGCATCAAGCAAGGATGAAGCTGCTCGCACGATGTCACAAATCAAAATTTTGATTAGACCGATGTACTCAAATCCACCAATCCATGGCGCGCGTATTGCCAATACAATTTTGTCAGACCCAGCTCTCAAAAAGCAATGGCTTGTCGAACTAAAGGGTATGGCTGACCGCATTATAGGAGTTCGTACACAGCTTCGTGATAATCTTAAAAAAGAAGGATCCAGTCGTGACTGGGCCCATATTACAAACCAAATTGGTATGTTCTGTTTCACGGGACTAACACCTCCTCAGGTATGTTTTCACTCATTAATTCCTATTTGTGCATCACTACACCACACTTGTATTAAACATATTTGGTCTATGTGTAGGTTGAGAAATTGACGAAAGACTTCAGTATTTATCTAACCAAGGATGGCAGAATATCAATGGCTGGGGTTACATCAAAGAACGTGGAATACCTGGCGCATGGCATTCACGAAGTGACAAAGTAGTTTGTAACTTGGTCAAGATTCATAACCAGATGAGATATTTAGAGATTTCCAGCATTTCAAATATACAATGTATAGATAAATTGAGTGGAGTATGGCTACGATATTTACATAATCAAATTGCCCCTTAGCCTGTATGACCATGTGCATTTTAAAAAGAAGCATTTATCTCTGTTTTGGATAAAAATTCAAGTATCACTGCAGGCAGTGTGGTGAAAACAAAAAGATATTTATATACTGTATTATACACATTATTACCATATTTGCAATAAAATTCACATATTTTAATCACATCCGTTGACGTCTTTCATTCTATTTCTCATTCTCTTCCGTTTGGGGGTACAAGAAATTCTGATAATAGTTATGATGTCACTTTTTACTTAGCGATTGAAAATTTTTTAAATTCGGTCATTCTATTGCGACGTCGTAATGTAAGTTCTTGAATGAATAACACGGACGATCAGAATATCCGGAATCGCGCGCGAACAAACATTGAATATTGAATAAATAAAATACTTGTAATAAACCACTTCAATGTTATTATTCTTCGGATACTCAAGTTTATTCAAAGCTAATGATAAAAAACCACGTTATTATTTGGAATACGCTGGGATTATGAAGGTAGGTAATTCGTAATTAAAGCTTTGCCAGTTGTCACTCATTGAAAATATAGTTTGATACTAATTCACTTTGATGACGCTAGTAAAAGCTTCGACTAGTGGCGCTTAGCCACGGCATTTTTTGTCAATAACACGGCATAGATGACCTTCAGATGTTCAGGGGTTGCAAGCGGCTTCTATCAGTTTCTGTGACTGATTTACCGACTGATATCCATAATGCAATTTTAAAAATATTCGAATTGGTAGATAATTGTATCAAGATTCTGCATGACGCAACTATGCGAAATCCCTTGAGGCTAACTATTCTTGTTCATAATATTATTCGATTTTTCCAAGACCAATGATTTTCACTATTAATCAGAAAAACGGTAGCTGAATTTAGGTACCCACTTTACACAAGAAACAGAGAAAAGCCATAATTTCGAAAATCATTTTTCCATCAAATACATACAGGCTGTTCATAAATAATTGTGCCAAGCTCAAGGAGGTGATAAAGTGCACTGAAACAAGTAATCTGAGATGAGTAACCCATGTCCGGAGAAGTCGCGTTCAGGCGCCTCAGGGCATCGCAGGTCGCAGGTCAATCGCCTGATGACCGACAATTATGGTCATTATTTGTAATAATTGTAAACTTAAAAATCAATAAATAATATACCGAACAAATGGACCACCACCTAAACCCTTCGTCTTCTGAATTGTGAGCGTATTACAGCTTTCGAATTGAGGACGCGCGTTGGGTCGCCAATGACCAAGCTTCGTCTATGCTTTTTACCTACGACCTTCGATGCCCTGCAACGCCTGAACGCGACTTCGTCGGACATCGGTTACTTATCTCAGATTACTTGTTTCAGTGCACTTTATCTCCCCCTTGAGTTTTGCACGATTATTTATTAACGTCATGTATGTACTGTTTCTTCCAAAAAAAGAATCTCAAAGTATTGAATGACGAAAAACTAACGAAAATTGCAACAGTCGGAAATCGCCTGACAATAAGCCGAATGGACAAATCCGTTGGAGCATTTGATGGAAACGGAAACAATGTCTAACATACTTTGACGGTTTCCTTTCGTGATGCCCCAAGGGAAGAAGTGTGACTCTGCAAGTTTTGTTACGAGAATGCATATATGACATATGTACGAGGGTTTCGTTTCACCGTTTACATCTACAATAGCTTTCTAAATGATAACTTGAATTATGGAGTTCGTCAATTAATTATTAATCGAAGCTCCGAGTACAAGTTATCAACTCTTCCGTAAAACAGTATTTGTTATTAATAATTCACCGGATGATTCTTGCTCTTTATAGTAACGATGATTGCTGATTTTTAATTATTCAACAAAAAAAAAAAAAAAAACGAAATATATACTTTATAACAGACGAACAACCATCACACTGTTTCGAGTATAAGAGAGCGAAACCACTTCGGAAAATCAAAGGTTCGACTCTATAGGTATTCTCATCAATTGACGCAATGAACGAAATCGATGGCCATGGATATACCCTAGATATACGTATTTTATCTTCACACGTAAAGGCAGATCATTACAAGATTCGTGAATGTGCCAGTGTTACTACTCTGATTTCGATGCCAAGCCCTCGTGTCGCATATTACTTTCAACCCAACCATACCCCATTCGAAAAGATATCATCGACGAATCCTTGTTCGAATGACATTGTGATCTAACGGATAACATGATAATATCGTGTAATGATAGGATATGTTTAATTTTTGCTAATGGATACATATGTATATTTAGAATGGTGTTCAAGTCAATACTCGTGTCGACGCACGTAGCTAATTCCTTTTTTTACATTGCGCTTGATTGGCCATTATTCTATCGATCGGCTGATTGAAAACTTGTTAAATTTACTTCTATAATCGCTTCGATATAATAGATTGAACGTGAAGTCGGTTCGATTTATTTGAATTTTTCAATTCTATGCCACGAGTCTACGCGGTATTTACCTTCGAGGTAAAATCAACCCTCGAATCGTTTCATGATTTCGTGTCGCTTGACGGTGCCTCGTTTCGAGATGAAGCGTAACTACACAACCCACAAGAGAGCTACCTCACGGGGTAAACGCAATGCTGGTTATAGTTGATTTACGTCACGAAGACTATTACGGCGTTCTGGCACGAGATTGCCGCGTGCCCGCTTCACACTTGCTGCTTACATTAGCAATTGAAAAGACCCACGTAATTGCCCAAAGTGGGATCACTTATTTCTATTGTCAATCGACTTTAAGTAACGTAACAGTTGCTTAATGTTGCACGTAGTTCGTTTGGATGTACGCGCGTGCCGCTCGAGCTTACCTATGGCGCTTCAATTTTTGTGGACGGAGTACGGGACGATCCGTATTATCGAACTATTACGTGCTTACGTTTCTCCCGTATTGTCAACAGTTGCGGGAAAATTATGGAAATTAAAACACAAACGATTTCGTTTCACTTAATAATATGCCGCTCATCGGCGGGCAGATGGTCTACATTGTTTCACGAGAAATCGAAATAATTATTTTACCCTGCTGAACTCGTGCCGTTTCCGAGGGTAAAAATTATCATGGCAATACGAAAATATTATAACTTTCGATATTGATATCCGGAGAAGGACGAACCTTTTGCATTCGGGATCCGTGATATCGTTCATCAAAGCAAATCCAATCGATCAACGAAGATTCGCTCTATATACTGATTCAAGTTCATCCCCGGCAAAGTCCACATTTTACGAGAATGCGAATGAGATTACCCACTCGCAATCAGTTTTATGAAGCATATAATCGACGTACGAGTCAAACTTTAATCAAGGAAAATCATTCCTATAGGATTAAGGAATAATGAGGCTAGTTCGGAAATCAGCACTGTCGTCTACCTCGAGTATCCCCTATACCATAACTATAGATCAGGGGATAGAAGAAAGCACGTATCGCTTCGTGACTAGAAGTAACCGTGCAATGTATACGTGTAGCGTACGGAGTACTTACCTACCTACCGGAACCCACCCGATCAACCATACGGCACGATTTCATCTAATTGAAGTAACCACAGGGCAGAAATCGCCGCGGCACGGTGCCCGCGAAGGTAACAGTCGGCGACCGACGCGACGGACAGGGGCCAGGCGGGCCATCTTCTGTGGCAATTCCATCAAATAACTGCCTCCGTTCTTCTTATTGTTAGCCCTTACTCCTCCGTACCGACACCCAGCAGTTATTCGCCCGTAACCCTTTGCTCCGACATTTCTGTTCGCGCACGTGCCGCGTACCCCGGGTTTCCAAATAGCAAAAAGGAAAAGAATTAAGGGAATGTAGCGTCCGCCGCTGATCCGTGATTCCAGGATTAATGACGATCCTTCGAGGATTGATTTTAAATGTTGTCGTTTTATGGGTTTTTATTAATTTTCTTAATAGAGGACGAACGGAGAGCGTTGAAATTATAATTTTAATTATTAAGGCACAGCCGACGTAATGGAGATAGTGTTTGAGAGTCAATGCAAAGTATCATCATGCGGTTAATTAAGAGTTCGCTAATTATCATCATTTTTTGTCGAAATGCAACGGTGGATAATATGAAGAGGCGTGTTTATTGCCAAAATTGAACCAAATACATGCCATCGTAGATATAAGTGAGCTTTTTATCGCGGTCTTTGTCGGACAAGATACCCTTATATGGTTTCGTGCAACGGCGTGGCACAGCAGCGATTAATCACCGCACCTAGAGAGCGTGATTGCTCTCGTTATAAAATTGCTCTCACAGCTGTATAGATGTGTGAAACGTATACCTGTACACCCATAAGTTTCGATAAGGCTAACTAATAATCCCAGTCGTTAAATTTAATTCCAAAGTCACGAAGAGCATGCCGTGGAATCGCCGCGTTATAAATTAAAAAAATAAAACGAGATAAAATAAAATTAAATAAGGGTCGAAAAAAACAAAAACAAAAAGAATGATGTACATTTATATTCGCGGTTGGATGGGAATCCATAGCGTTATAATCTTCGGTATTTGAACTTTTGGAAAAAAGTAATGTCCGTGTAATTGCCTTACGTTCGCCCTTTACATAGGTCGGTGGCTCTATGCATATTTAAGTGGCGCCACGCTGGGTGGCCTTGCGAAATAAGCAACTAGTTGGAAGGTGATACTCAAAATATACTTGCTCGTAGCGATCAGTATTCTCGGTACTAACTATAACTTTCAGTCTTACACGATGCTTTCGTATTTGGTATATTTTATAGTAGCTGCGTAATAACTCGCGGCTCCGAACTACACACACGTATACAAAGAATATGAAGTCGTTGCAGTTTTTCATAGCCGCACATACGCGAGAGTGGTGAAATGGCAATGAGAATTCGCCCGATGGAATTGAAAAATGTACCAAAAAAAAAAAGAATTACGAGTCAAAAATAATTTTTGCATTTCTCGTCACCGCGCCCAATGTGGATAAAATGAACAGATCGGGAGGACGCGCGCGACCTAGAGACCTGCAGACGAATTCAATCCGAAAACCCGATGAGATAAACTTGTTCAAAGCTGACTAACGTACAAAATTTGCGATAAGGGTGGTGGTGGTGGTTTTTTCAACTTCCTTTTTTCTGAGACACCTTCATCTTCATCGATTCACTTTGAAACGATAGCGTTCGATTCTCTGTCAAACAATGGTCATAAAGTACAACAATACAAATCTATATAGAGCTTAAATAGGCGTACAACCCTTTTGTCATGCGAAGAGTGGCAACACCATCATCTTTTCTAAAGAGACACGGAGTCGTCAGAGGGACAGGCCTCTCGTACACCGATACGTACACACCGATCCCTCGACTAAAAATTCTCCACGAAGTAGACCGCATGCTGTACGGAGCCGACGAGCCGCGTCGAGGAGCCGAATAATAGGTAGCAGAGATCACTCGGCAAGGTGCACGGATCCGAATCCGAGGTATACTCATAACCGGACCGCAGAGATATTCGGACGATTATATGATTGAGATTAACCTTTTCCCTCCCCGAGGCGCGCATCACACGCGCGATACACCCTAAAAAGTGGTAAGGTGGCACGGTGGAAGGTGTGCGTACGGATGTACGTATATAATAACGTGAGCGGAGCGTGTAAAGTATACGCGTGTGTCGTTGAGTGGTATCCGCGCTCCTTAGCACCCCGCGGCGTACGGTATAGGCGCGAAGCATTCTGTTGCACAAAATCACGCGGCGCATGGGTTCGAGCAACAATAAGAAAGGTTGCATTATAAAGCAACCTATGCCCACCTGGAGACATCTGGACGGGGGGTCCACCGATACGTTGACACAACTCATTTTTACGCGGTGTCCCACGCACGATGGGCGGCCGGCCACTTCTAGTCCCGGTCACACCATCATCCCCCAAGTGTTTATACAACCGGACCGAACTGAGTAATGGTGTGAGATCTGTGGCATGTCGTAGGGGGCGCTGTATCGCTCTATACAATCTTGAGTCGCCCGCGGCGCGACTCCTCGGAAAATTTTTTTTTTTCTAAAAGAGGAGGGGTGAAAATAGGGGGAGGACTTCGCGCGGGACATCTTCTGGCCCACACGTATAGCACAGGCATTCTATTAGGATACTTCAACGGTTTATACTCGTGTGTATAATGCATCTATTTATGGTAACTCGCGCCTACGAGCCTACAGCCTCTCGTTATTACGGAATGCCACTCGAAATTTAGGTGGAACTTCCTTTATGACTTTACGCGATGGATTCACCCGCTTATTCCCGTGATATATGGTACGCGTCGTATAGGGTGGGTCAAGAAAAACCGGGAACGAAGAAGCTCCGAAACGTCGCTCGTCGACGTTCGGTTTTTTTTTTTTTTTTTTTTTTTTCACAAAAACTCTTTGCAGAAAAACTAAGTCGAAATCATTCGTCGATAAATTACCTAATGTTCGGAAATATATATTGCTCGAAAAGTGGCCCGCTCCGCGTTTATTTCGCCCCTACAAAGGCGCACGATAAGCTCCGTATACGCACGCATCTGGTAACGCACATACTACGTCCGCACGCGCGTATAATCGTGCGAGCATAGGACATTACAGTCGCTCTACGCACAGGAGGAGTGCCGATGGTCGGGTCAATGGAGGGAAATTTTAGGGGATAGAGTAGTCCCCCGGAAACCATAACAATTCAATTAATTCGGCAAGTACCACCGAGTATACATTATATTGCTTCCGTCGTAAATGGTGGCGTATACGGTACACCGTTGCCGTTTGTGTTGTCGCTTTGACGTTAAATACCCTGCGATTTCCGTGATCGTCTAATTACCGTTAATTATAAACCTAGCTACCGCGTCACGGGTAATCAACCGTCAGCGGCAACTGCAGCCAATTTTTATGTCGCACTTTGTGAGTGAATAGAAACCGAAGGAAAAAAAAAAAAAAAAAAAACACAACGCTCGTCAAATCTAAATTATTATCAATCAGACGGTCATCCCGAAAATTTTCACAGTACGACCCACACGGTCGTGTAATAGGGGGATGAAAAAGGAGGCGCGACGCGGGGATACAATATTCTTCAATGATGTTTAGGCGGCGAGATAACATGTTCCCTACGTGGGTAAAGACAGACGTGGAGACAGGCTTTGCTCCTCTGGTAGGCAGACGGTAAAATGGAAGTAAGCGAGTAGGAGGAAGGTCGGACGGACATTACAAGAGACTCGTCTGCCTCGTTGTACCGCAGGGATAGAATTGGGTGTGCTGCATTTCTGTACCGCCGTTCGCCTGTCTGCCGTTATGATAAGCGCCGGGCCCCCGGTAGCCGTAAGTGGCACGTGTCCTGTATCTTCTCCTTCGCCTTGCACATGTGGATCCTCTTTTGAACTTGAATCATAAGTGCGCCGGTAGCAAGATAAATAGGAGACGACGTCCTTACACGCACGGTATATTAACGCGAGTCTGCAGCGCCAGCTATACAGACCCTGTGCAGCCACCACCGTACAAGGGGTATAGGTATGTAATGATTGCGCCCTGTGTCCTTCCTCGAAATTTTCAAGAGCCAGGATTAGCCGACCCGAGTCTTTCTTATCACGCGAACTGCACGTGACACTCGACGAGCGCCTTCCGTACATCCTAATGAATCGAATGAATGTACCTTAGTTTTTCGAGAATTCCTAGAAATCGGCTGGTTCGTCGTCTCGAAATGTTACCACCCTTTAATCTATACGCACGTACGAAGTGCTCGCGTCAATTCGTATATCCCATTAGAAGACCGGCGTGAAAATTCCACGCTCAAAAGGCCGCTAATCTGACAGTGAACCTGCTGTCGTAAGATTAACTTTTGTGCATTGTACCGCTTGAATATACACGATGCACGGTGGCAACGTGGGTGGCTACTTCTGTGCCTACGGTTACCGACCAAATTCTAGTTACTGATTCGGTTTATGTGCATTGTGGGTGGCTGTTTGACTGCGCTGCAGTTTCGTTGGTGATCGATCACGCGCAACTCACGTTAACATTTGGAAGCAAGCACAGTTTCCGAGTACCTTCCACGTCATACATGTATACTGCACTTCGAGTGTCGAAGTTTTGTCCTTCCGTGTGGTATAGATTCGTGTGTACATACCTGTATAAGCACAGACAGACAGACGGACAGACAGACAGACAGGCGTGTATATGAAAGCGAAGGGGCCGAGTGACAGACAATATGGTGGTACCTGCGGGAGGACCGTAGCGATCGCCAGATCGGCTAACGATGATCCGACAGATCGACATCAGCTCGTTCGAGGCACTCGGCTTTCAGGTTTTGAATTCTTCACCCCGACGGAGGAGGCACGTACGCGCGGCCGTCGAGAGTCACGGGGGTACGTCGCGACCGGTAATGACCGGTGATTGGTTCGGTTTTCGGATCTACTCCGTAGCGGCCGGGCTTGTCAAATACATTCGAGAACGGGTCGTACCTTGTCTCAACGTAATCAGAGGGATTCGATCGACCCGACGGACGAACCGAACAAATGAGGACTCCGATCTGGAATACGTCATCCGACTGTCACTGCGCGACCGTAAGACCGGGCGAGCGATCGACCGATGGTAGGTATATTTGCCTAATAACTTTTTCCACGGGGATTATTCGATTGGACAATATAAATGAATTGCTTAAACGCTCTTCGCCGGTGCGGCGACCGTGAGGGCGGGTCAGCCATCCGAAGAATAAGCGGCCACCAAGTTGCGGGATTTCATTTGGCTTAGGGAATTCCCTCCTGCTGTAAATTCGACGATAGTAACGTCTTCGAGAGGGAAACTCCTGCAGTTCGCCGTATTATACAGGCTACGGAAGTGGAGAAGAAACAATTACGGGTTTGTCGCGAGGCAATTTTACTTCCGACTATTCTAAGCTTCAACAAGAAGAAGTTTTGGGAGACCCCGTCGTTACCGGCGATTTACTTCTAATTTGACCCTCCGCACTAGACACACCCTTTCCCGTTGACGCGGGGTTTGTGGAAAACTCATGATATTTATCAAACTGGCGTACATAAATCGAGTTACTAATTTTCACGCCTTATCATCATTCACCCCGGCGGAGATCTGCATTATTTTTTTGATCTATACATCGGTAAATAAAAATTGAAAAAAAAAAACGCGAATAGATTATACAAGTATGATTTCATATTCTCGAGATTGATCGACTACGCGTACACTTTTGAATCGAGAGTTGAATTTACGATGTGTTTTTATAGAAAGAAAAAAGTAGAAAATTTTCATTTCACATGTATGTGTACACGTAAATTTCAAAGTATGAAAAACTACGCGAGAATATATTATGCCGAGTCGTAGGTGTTTATTGAGAATTTCCAAGTGAAGCGAGATTAGGCATTCTGTCTCTAGCTGCTTTGAAATTAGTTATTGCCTCACTAATGGCGTCCTCGCTTTGACGTTTTATGGTGATCCCTGTTATGCACCGGTATAACTTTATACGAAGATAAATGATAAATACGTCAACGGATTAGGTTTTAGAATCAAGCTATCGCATGGGGGCTACGCCGAATAGGCGTATAATTTCATACGAAGCCATCTTGTTTGGATAGTGAAGCGTTTGTCAAGATATTTACAGAAGCTGGAATTTATGCTAATCAGACTTATATCTCTGTAGAAATTTTTACAGACCTGTACAGAGACGCCACAAAATTTTCCGTTTTTAATTTTTCATGCCTCCGGCGTATAATTGTCGCAGTAGGTTGTACGGCATAAGAATGCTGGAATTACGCGGGCGGTTCGGCCTCATTATCGCGCGAAACGGTTGCGTGTCGCGGTAGCGGAATTTAAGAAAAGTAGCCAGAACGTTGTCCGCAATCGCGATGTCTTCCGCTTCGCAAGTTTTCCTCGAGTTTCAGTTCGATCGAGAAATAGCGAAGCAGCATGCTAACATTGCCCATTTCCGCGTAAAGGATTGTTCCTTCATATCGTGCCTCGCGGCGAGTCTCGTGCCTAAAAAATTTCTACTGTAATTTAAAATTCCGGCTCCTGCGATAAAAGGGCAAAGTACGCGCGTACAAAGTATCCGCACTACACCTTCGACCGGAGATAATTTTCCCCGATACGCGTTTCAGCCTAACGGAGTACCGGCGCGGCGATGACGGTACAAGGGAATTTCGTATGGGCACGGTATAACGCTGCACCTATACATACCTATACCTAAAGTGGTGTGCTTTTCGCTGGTAATTTTTGTTCGTATTATACAGAACGGTTTGGCGTTGCTCATTTTAATACAAATTGTGCGGTCGTGCAACGAGGAGGCCACATGTCGTGGTGATCCCCTGTCGTCATTACCAGCCCTTGGCCCGGCGTCATATGGCGCCCTCCGAATATAGTATATTATACCCACTACTATCCGCTCGTCCTTATTCCCTTCCCTTATGTACACATAGAGATACGTACATACCCTTCGTATATGTGTATATATTGGCGCGTATGTATCAAGGGGCGTTACGGCGTATACCTATAGGTACATAGGCACGTAAACCCGTTCTGATAAACCCTCTCTCACCCCCTCTCGCGCGAGGCCTCATCAGCCTGATAACCCTCTCGAAGCGCGTGTCGCCCACTCACAGTGATTGCCGTTTCCCTCCCCCTCGTTCTCTGCCCTTCCGCCCTCATCCCGCCCTCCGCTTCTTCTTATTCTTATTCTTCCCATTTTTTTTTTTTTGTTGTTTTTTTGCTTCTTCTTCGACCCCTCCGCCCCGCACGCTCGTTTGAATCCCTTTTCTCCCTTCTCCTTGTCTCCTTCCGTTTCTCGATGATAGGGGGTACAAATGTGTGCGTCAATGTGTAGGTATAGGTAGTGGCATACCCTTCTCATTCTATACACTAACCCGATTAGATTACAATACGCCGCACCAGCTACTTCGCCTCGCGGCGCCCCGGGTCCCGTGAGCCGCCATCAACTCCGTGGCAACAATATGTTCTCCACGGTTCCCCGAAACCGTTCTCACAATTACACCAGCGCGCACACTACGGTATTTCTATATTCTATTCCGCTGATTTGTACAGGTCGCAGGTTTTAATCGACGATCCGCGTACAAAGGGTGTGGCGATAACGAGATTTTGAAAATATTCATTCGTCGGTTGTCGCGAAGTTTTAAAATTTTTATCTCAACAACAAACTCCGGGGTTCGATTATTTCCACCAACTATAGTTTTACGACAGCGTCGTTTCATATTCGGATCGGTACACTCGTTACCGTTCCCGTTGAGCGATCGATCGCTAACCCTTCATCGAATCGATCGATTTGACTCCAGACGTTCGAAGAGACGAAGCTATGGGAGAAAACGAGGTCGGATCTCCGCTGCCGTGGGGTTGCATTTCTGCACCGTGGATTGGTGGTAAATATCGCGAATTTTTCACGTGTACACGTACAGCGGTCTGTACGGATAAGTTTTGTCAGATATTCGAAGGGAAGAGGACCGCGTACCGCGGCCCGCACGGCAGGGCAGGAGAGAGCGAGAGTTAAAACGCAATCCAATTTCTCAGACCATTGACTGCGGCGACTGCCATCTGTCTAGTCACGCCGTGGCCCCCAGGCTTTTTACAGGCGAACCGTGAAATGCGCAAACAGAGGGTCTATACAGCGAGAGGTAGACAGGCTCCTTTACATTTTAATCAAATCATTTCTGTATTACGCGCATCGGGCACGCCGTATAGCGGAAGGTCCTACAAGCTTCTCCGTAAGGGCCGAAGGGTTAATTTCTCTGATGAAACGGAGCCGCAATCCATCACCGGCGTAACTCTACTACTCGCGATATCAACCCTTTCGTACATGCGTGCATATATGTATATACGTAACCAGATATACCCGTGTATGTACAGATCTATGTACGGATACCCATTACCATCTACCGATCGCGAGGATTATAATTACGCTTAAGTATCCTCGCACTCGGTTCACGTTATATGTATAAGCGTTGAACTTTTGGCGTGACATCGAGTCAGCAGTTTGTTAACCGTCGACCCATTAACGATGTATGGATCACGTAGGGAACGGAGTGAAGAAAAAACCACGAGTGCAATTCATCGTGTTGGTAAACTTTTTCGTGCGATACACCGATTGAGTGAATTCTATTTTTTTTCTTTTTTTTGTTTTCTATTTTCTGAAATCCGGGAAAAGTAGCGATTTTTTTTTTTTTTTTTTTTTTCTTTGCTTTTTTTCTAGCTACAATCGAAAAATCTCAACGACCCAAAAAATACGTTTTCTCCCTTCAGCCGATACGTACGGTGGGAATCCCGATTTTGGTTCGCGACCCGGGGTTACAGGTTGGGAAGATAGACGGGCGGTTAATTAAACCGTTTCTCCGGCACTACGACACCCGGTAAGAATCCTGCAGTATACCGGAGTTTCGATTCGCCTCCCGGAATATTATTCACTTGTATATATATATACACACATATATATAAAGCGAACTTATGTACACATACTTATGCGTTTACCGTACCGTTCACAAGGTATATTTACCACCTCCACCTGCATAGCTGGATGTGGAATCGTGCGAGAGCGAAGGGCAATACGAGGTCGCTGAAGGAGAATAAGGAAGGACTCGGAGGAGTCGGCTATATAGCTCGTGGGGTGAATCGCGGTTGTTACGAATGCTTCGTTGCCATGGTAACCGACAACCGTGATCCTCTCTCATCCCTTTCTCACCCCGTCGCGAACCTCCCCAGCCGTTATTCCAGCTTGAATAGCTCGCGCCCCGAGCGTGCGAATCCGGCGATGTGTACGTCAATCCGCACTCGATTCACTCGCTCTTTCTCGCTTTGATACTCGCGAGTCCACGCGCTATAACGTGGCACCTATAAAAAAAATCAACGATTTCCTATGTGTCGCGTAGGTATATATACCCGTGCATATTTAATGGCCGCGGTGTGTACGTACGAGAGTTTACGAACAACTGAGGATTCGGTATAACGCGGAATAAATTCATTCAATATCAACTCCTACTCTTCCTCGGAGATAATTTCGTTCGAAAATTGCACGGTACCGAAGTAGAGAGTCTGAGACGAGCATTTGGGAAGAAATATTTTCGAATGTTCGCCCGTCATGTTTCGCGATGCAAAATTTCTAGCGAACTGTCGACGTGGCTTTTTTATCGAAAGCAAAAACAAAGGGTATTTTCTCAGGTCAGAGCCGATTCTCTTTACTTTCCCGTTTCGTGCGAAAAATCCGTGTGCGTTTTCGTTTTCGTTTTCGTTTTTTTTTTTTTTTTTTTTTACGCTTTTGCAATTCATCGAGGGAAGCTAACAAATCGCGGAGGTTGCGAACCTCCGGAGCTTTTCCCCCCCACCCCCGTAGTGATGTATAACCCGGCAAGGAAAAGCTCGATTCCGAGTACTTTACCTCGACAGTGTGTTGCAGCTGGTTCACACCGTGGTTCTCTTCAACATTTTAAACTCCGCGGTAGTTCCGATTGTACCAGGTAAAAAAACAAATCGATCCCTCGGTCATCTACGACCTTTTTTTTCATTTTTTTCAGATTATAGCCGTCTACGAACTTTTTTTTTTTCCAACCAATCGAACTTTGAATTTCGATAAAAAATCACCCGATATATGCAATTTTTTTGGTTTTTCCATTTTTGCCATCGTTTTACGATTATTTCCAATAAACATTGATTCCAAATTATGTGACCCTCTGATCCAAGTCATCGATATTTTAATACGTCGTTATATTTACGTATCTTTTCATACAGATATCACGAGTTGCCGAACGTGACGTATGAGACGGTTGGTTTAAGCTTGGTAGTCGTGAAATCTGACAACGCGAAGCAAGGTTGGTATAATACGTGTATTAGACTGCAGCAGCTGCATCGCTCTAACGCGTACGCTGCGAAAGAGAAGAAAGCGGTTTATAAAGCGGGTGCGGTCCCCAGAAGAAGCTGCAAGAGATCAATCGGATTAAAGTATTGAAACATCATGGATGTTTTCTACCTTACTTTTTCTAGACGAGGACTCAGCTTCGGAAGCCATTTCGTGTCAAGCTTCTCGATATTCTTTTTCTAAACGATTTTTACCCGTCCGCTCTTTTTATTGCAACTGAAGCAGATCGAATCGCTGTTCGTTTTTGCTCGATTTTTAGGCTGCATCTCAAGAATAAGCTTTACAATTTCAAAGATGTCGACGACGACGGTTGCATTTTCCTCCACTATTATCAATATTGACAACGCGTATAATTTCAATTACGCACATATATTTTTTCTTATAAATTTCTGTTTAAAATTTTACAAAATTGTTTTTTTTTTTTTTTTTTTTTTTTTTTAATCAGATACAGTGAACGCTTTTCCTCGTACACCGTCGTTGGTTAAATTTAATGCTTTACTTTGAGTATAGTGTAGCGTTAAGCGAAGAGTATATTTTTAACGAATGTGGGAAGCTGCCTGGTAGATATCAAAGTTTCTAAAAGGTATAAGTCTATAAAAATTTAATATCCAAGACACCAGGCACCAGGAGGAGGAGGGGGGGGGGGGGGGGGCTGCTGATTGCGGAGAGAAGTTTTACGTCACTACTAAAAAGTATTAATAAATCTTCACCTTAGTCTAGGAACGGCATCGCATGGGCTGTTGAAGGAGGTTGACGGGGTAGGCGAGCGGATTCTTTTTTATGCCTAATAATGACAACGTGACGATCGTGAAGTACGAGAAGATTTTTAATAATGTTGGGCAAAGAGAGAACCTCGAGTACGGAAAAAAAGCAGAGAAAAAGTGAGCTTTCTCGTCCAGCCAATTCGTGAGAAAAAAAAAACTGTCGACAATGTTCGACACCTCAGATGGGAACCGCGCGTCGTATACGAGCTTCATTTTTGATGAAATATCAAACACCGCGCATACATGCTCCATGCTTCGCAAGGGGTTGGCTTGTCATTGGGTTTCTACGCCCCCAGGACGAGGAGATACATATCCATCGCGCGGTGTATAGGTACCTAATACTACTACGGCAAAAGTAGTTATTACGGTCTAGCACGTCGCGAAAGCTCGAACCTTCGGCGAATCGGTTTCCACTAAACCGGTTTTCATCGCTCGTCAGTCGAAGCACGCGGGTACAGACGACGAACGTGTAACATTTTCATCAATTTTCGCAATACGCAACGCGCCCGAGGGTCGTACCTCGCTGGAGACGGAGATTCGTCGGTGGCGGGCGCAAGCGAGAGAGCGAGAGCTAGGGCAGAAGTACCCGCCGCAAAGAGCGAATCCGCGGGTACGGGGGGAGACGAGAGCGAAATGGAAGCGGAGCGGGGAGACGTCGAGGGCGAATAAGGGCAAGAAGGGGCATAAAGGTTGCGCGGGTCGCGCGGGGGTGGCGCGTAGTTCAGTAGGCTAGCGCATTGCGGGGGGCGGCGGAGGGGATCGGGGGCCGCGAGATGGTTTGGGGGGGTCGATAAAGTAGCGATCGCGCACGGGACTCAATTACACGCTCCGCCGGTCCTACCCCCTTTTCTCCCCCCCCTCCCCCCCTCCAGTCACCATTCAACCTGCTCCCCCATGGGATCGCTAAAAGAACGAGCGGGGTGGTATTCGCGGGTTGGATAGCGCGGGGGCGGCAGGGAGGGAGGGAAAAAGGGAAGGGAAACCAGCAGGCAGACAACCCGCGCAACACGGGTCGCGTCGGAGCACCGTCACCGCGACGGTAGTCTTGCGGGGCGTTGAGGGCGCCGCCCGCTCCTCCTCCTCCCTTCTCGCCCTCGCATTTCGCTTCGAACCGGGCTCGAACTCGACTTCGCTCCTCCACTCCACTCGGAACTGCGCCACTTCACTTCTGTTTCGAGACTCGACTGGCGAACGTAGAAACGCACTACGGCACTCAATCTAGCGAGGAAAAGCCAGACAGAGAAGGGAAAACTTAAAATACCGAGGGGAGAAAGGATCTCTACGGAGTTTCACCTCCGGGAGATGGCGGCACGGTGTTATATTTTCCCGGTCAGAATTTCGTGGGATAGGCGCCGACGTAAGGGCCGAGCGGTAACCGCCCGGCACCCTTTTCGACGTCGCGACGCTCCTCGCCTATGATTAACATGTCTCGTCTTTTTTCTCATTTTCCCCTCTTTTTTTCTAGAACGATGGATGAACACTTGTACGATGTGTATAACTTCGTTCTTAATTAGAGCGGCTCTTCTCATTAATAGGATACCTAGACGTTAATAGTGTGAGTTACTCAAATGTTTCTGTACAATAATTCAAACTAGATGAGCGGACGTATCGGTGAGTGGCAGGGCCTCCGTGAAATGTGGAGGGTTTATGTCGTCCACGCGGATTTTCTCGTCGCTCCTTAACAAGGGCAACGTCATATTTTCATTGATCTTCAGATCAATTAACAACCGCACATGCATGTCGATTTATTCGCACGATATTATCTGGGTATCCCAGAGAAAAATCGTTCGAAGCTCGACGCACGAGGTGGACAATCATCACATGCAAGGGGGTGAATCGCTGCGGTGACTATTTTTCTGTAAAGTGTTTTTTTGCCGTCAGATTAAAAGCTGAAATCAGGTTGACGGATTTTTGGTACATGAGCGTCATGGGACCTGAAAGCAGGAGCTGATTATATTATACCCCGATAGTCGCCCACCTCATTCCACTATGGGGTTATATACGAGATTCCAATTTAATGTGACAAGGGTACATCCGGTCTGATTGACTTCTCATTATTAAGGTTTTTGAAAATGATACGAATAATTGTACCTGACCGAGGTTTTCGTTCTCACGTGATGGATATTTTTAGTCGATATCGTACTTCACCTAGAGTCCCGCCGCTTGGAAGAAAAAAAAAAAATGTTTCTTCATTTTTCCAAAGCGAAGGGCGAGATCCATCAGTAAGTTTGTTGTCCACGTATACCCACATTAACATATTTTGTAAGCGGCAAACTCCAGGTGCCAGGTCGATTCTCCGATGAATCGGTACTCTACACTCCTACGTATGTACGTACGTATGATACCCGAATTTTCGAAGCGGAGTGCGTCCAGGAATTTTGATGAGACGGTGAGCGAACGAGTCAATTCGTTCGGTAGTCTTTATATTTTTATTGATGAGATAACTCGGGGAATCCCAATATGCGGTCCCGCCATAACCCGGCACTGTGTACGGTAACTCCCGTAATTCAAGATGGAATTAAATAAACTCCGGTCGCACGCGGCTCTCAAATTTCTCGAAAATTATTATACCTTCGATTTAAGAGAAAAAGATAAGTTTTTTTTTTTCTCTTTCTTCTTTTCCTACCGATGTAATTCCAACCGCGCTATTACCGTGTAAAAACGTCACGTGAGAACGAGAATATGAGGAAACGCGAATGAAAAAAGAAAATAGATATAAATAAATAAATAAATAAATAAATGAATACGGTTGGCATATCAAAACGAAATGCAAATATTGAAATTGAAGAGAAGTTTTTTATGCTCGGGGGGGGAAGAATCGTGTTCCGGTGTAAAATTATAAAAGTCATTCGTAATATTCACTCCGTTCGTATCGCTTTTAACAGATATATAATATACGAGGGGAGGTCGGACGTTGTGTGTTAAGAGAAATATAACGGAAAGAAAGAAAGCACGAATGTGCGGTATACATATACATATGTTTATAAAGAGATAGAGAGATAGAGAGAGAGAGAGAGAGAGAAGAAACGAGTGACCGAATGAATGAATAAACTCGGGTTCCAAACCCACCGGATACAGGGGCTTCACGAAAAGGTGAATCAAGTAGTCCGGCAGGCTTCAAAATACCTTAATAAGATACCCGAAGCTGCGTGCAGGCCTTATAACTATATACATATATATACACGTACCACCTATCCATATATACATGTATGCATATACGTAGGTATATGCATACGTACTCTCTTCTCTTTTCCTCGGCTTTAAAAATTGAACGCACGTTCACGAGACGGACAATAATATTTCACATGCGGCGAGGCTAATTGAATGCTACCTATGGTAGTAGTTCCCATCCTACCCGAAGGTGTTCCATAGAGTATATTTCCCGGGTATGAGGACAATAATTAACCGGCTGTTAGTTTACGTCGCCCCCCGCGGTTCGACGAACAGAAAAAATGAAGCAAAAGAAACACGTGAATACAAAAAATCGACAACAAAAAAAACAAAAAAAATAAAAAAAAAAAAACAAACAAACTCGACAAATAAAAAGGAAAAATACAACCGCCGCGAGTACCGCGCCGCGGGACGACCCGCTCGCTGCACACACCGTGGCACCGTCTCGAAATCTGTGCCATATAGCTGCGAGCAGCTCGGTTTCGAAATGCATAAATATATCGAGCGGGGGCTCCGGGTTCTCCTTGGGACACCGCGTGTGTATAGTTAGGGTCACACCTTCTTATAATTATTAAAAGGACAAATGACCCTCCGTCCGGTGTATACTATACACCAACGAGTTTTTTGGCCGCACAGCATGCCCTTCAGAATACCGCGTTTCGCAGTCCTCGTGGTGCAAAAAAAATTCACGGCGCGCAAACACACACACCGCGACTCCGAATCGTAGGTGCGGGGCACACGCGTGTCTCTCTCTGTACCCACGTATACGTTATAGAACGACGAACGAAAGCGAACCGAATATCCTATGCGCGGTGTACGTAAGCGATTTTTGCAACCACGATAATATCGTACACGTTTGCGCCACCGCGTCCCTCGAATTATCATTCGCGATTAAAAATATCCCTCACCGAGCTCCGGAGGTTCCATTCAAATTGGAGTGACGGATTGTCGTACTATCCTCTCGCTGCAGTTTCGAAATACCTATACCGGTACACGTTCGCCGGCGTATTCTTCCTCCTCCTCTCAAGCACGGCCGTGCCACCGTAACCTGCACGCGTCGGACGTCGTGAATCTTTGAGCCTGGACTTTTGCAGGCTCAGCTGCGGTCTCAACCGCATTAAACATGTACACGCTAACGCTACCGCGTACAAATGTCCCGCCAATTTGCCTTGTCGCAAATATTTGCAGATCTATAGATATACCCCCTCACTTACGCTATTCGTATAAATATGCCTACTTCTTGCGTCGTATCGGTCGTAAATTATATGCGCGAGTTGAACTTGCTCGTGCTCGATAATTATTTTACCTCGGTCCGGATGATGCAGAGTTACTCCCACACGTCCAGGATACGTATCGACTTTTTTTTTTTTTTTTCAGTTTTTTTTTTTTCAATCCTTCTTTCTCACAGAGGTACGTTCGGCACTGACGATTGAGAGCTGAACTGAGAGAGCAAGGGTCTACCTGAAACGAAAACACATTTTGAAAAACACACACGTAAGTTATGTCGACAATGAAGTGAATTCTCGCGTGTGAAAAAATCCTGGGGACACCTACGATACGGCTTACAAAGCTAGTAGGTGGGCCGGAATTTTTGCTAATTATAAATGTACGCTTGATTTGTGTGTCCCACGAACAAGCGAGGCGAGGCGAGGCGAGGCGAGGCGAGGCGAGGCGGGTATTTTGACTTTTTCTTTATTTTTCGTCCTTTAATATTCTTTTTCTCTTACCGGACTACCGTGAACCGAAGCCGGGGCTAACAACGAAACGTGTAAATCATAAACCGCGAAATGGCCGGGGCACTATAATATGGGTTGCGCAGTCACAGAACGCGTAACGTTTCGCTTACGCCATAATACAACTTGCACGTGTGGTGTGTATAACTCTATACGTGTAATATAATATAATATAAGAATTGGGAGCTTTTGCGTCGACGACAACACGCTTCGTTCTCGCAATTACTAATTTTAGCGACTCGCTGCGGCAGCCGCCTCCAGTCACTTTGCGAATAAAAGGCCTCGGGAACGCTATAAGCGTCAAACACCGGACTATAAACAGAAACCGCCGTCAAGTTTCAGGGATGAAATCTTTTCAGGTATATACAGAGAGACAAATATAATACCCGTGTGTAAAGCGGCGACACACACGTACCTGTACAACCGGTGCAGACCGACGAACGGATCGCGGAGAACTCCGAGCTTGCGGCGTTTGCGATGAATTGAATTAATTGTTTGTTTTTTTTTCTGTTTTTTTCTGTTTTTTTTTTTTTTTTCACAATTCCTGCACAGATGCGACGACGTCCATATTTATCTCTTTCGAGTGTAGATTTCCGAGCACTGAAAATATCGTTGTTCACATGTTAAATGTCTCGCAACGAATGCATGATTTGCACGTCATTCTCGCAGCGCGCAATTCCTTGTGATTCGCAATTTCTCACTTCGATGTGAAAGTATTGAAGTTGCGATGCCCGCAGTGATAAAAAAAAAAAAAAAAAATGGAATAAGAATATTAAAATTTTTATTCTTGCATTCATGATTTTAATTATTGTAACGCATGCAGCGAGTATTCCATGGGTACAGTGATGATGATGACGATGATGCGGCGTTTAGATCGTGCTGAGGTGTAGAAAGACCAGCTGCAGCACCTGTACGTTTACGTGTATCTTAACGGCGTTTGGTGAGTCAGACGCAACTTGATTACAAATATAATGTAATTTTTTTTAAATTGGGATGTTCTCTTACCCGTAATTAAAACTACTAGATAGGAGGGAGTGAAGTGACGTCGATTAGTAGTATATATAGTAATAGGCTAACGAACATTATCTACTCGGAGCCCTTGTGGTTTGAGGCAGTATTAAAATTGTGAAAAAAATTTCAGAAACCAAACTCGATTCGGAAAAGAATCCCAATCGTATATTTTTTTGCAATTTGCCTGCAAGAATTTTACGGTGAATGATATATGCAGATATAAATCTCCCCGAATTTGTACCCGGACAGGAGTAATCCGGTTCTGAAAAAGTTCGATGAAATCTTGTGGGATTGCAAAGAACTTCATCAAATAGGAATAAGGTTTTCGCAAGAATATTTTTATGATTTCCGGATACTGACACCGATATTCCAATGTACGATGAAAAATCTTAATCGCTAAAGGACGAGAATGATAAAATCTGGGAACGAGGCGTCGACTAAAAATAAAGCAATTCGTTACATCGTTCCTAAGTAGAGATACAAGACATTAAAAGGTGACCAAAAACGGAGATAAAAGATAAGTTTAAAACGAGATTATAGTCATCGTCCAAAAATTGCCTCCGACAATAATTAGGTAATACCTACCTGAGCTTAGGTAGAAACACCTCCGCCTCTCGCGTCTACCTTCTGACGAATGCGGAACGGCGACACATCTACCGTACATTAAATAAACCAATTACTCTATGAATCCGTTCGCGCAGCGAACTCGTTCGATTCGCGCTCGCTCCGCGTGGATCCTCTAATTTCGTGAAAACCGGTACCGCCGATTTCATTTCTGTGTGTTTAAGTATTTTTCAGATGTTTTTTTTTCCTCGGCTGCCGTTCGTTCGTTCGTGTCGTTAATGGTTCCATAAACCAACCCTAACCGGGAGTGAATAGACGCGAGGTAGGGGCGGTGGGGGCTGAAGAGAAATAAGTAGAAAAAAAAAACAACAAAACTAACAAGATAAAGGGGGAGGGTGAGGTTCGCGCACGCTCCGCAGGGGGGCGCGTCAGTTTGTCTCTCCTTCCTTCCTTCCCTCCATCCCTCCTGGCAAAGCCATCGAGGTGGACTCCGACTTGCCGGGCCTGCCGGTCACCGCATTCCTGATCCCCCTACCTCCTCCTTCGGCGCACCCGGTGCCGTCCACCGACTTCAGACTTTAGCCATCCTGACACTCGTATACACGTATATTTATTCATGTGTAGTACCCGGGTATCATCGTTGCTGGGCCGCTGCCTCAGCTTTTATCCCACTTCGTCTAGATACCATCGCACTTAGAATCGAGGGGGGAGTCCCCCACTGAGTGAGCCAGCCAGCTCCGCGGTAGGCATTCCGGGTAACAACCTGCCACTCGTCAGGCCACCCTCGTACCGAATTCAGCGGGCTATACCGGTGGCTCGCTCCTATCACTCGGACATCCCCGATTATACCGACGACGAAACGTCCACATGCCATTTTTTGAGGCATTCGCATCGTAACGCGTATGCGAAGCTATAGCCCCCCCTCCCCCCCATTAGGTTTTGAAAGTTGGATTCTTTTTCTTTGCAATCGTTCGCACATGGTTTGCACGAGAACGCAATCGCCGGTATCGGTCGAATGATCGTTTCGTACCAGCGACAAAGTTTTTTTCCGTTTTCGCTTCACCCGTAATGCGATGAGCGAGCGATTGTGAAAAAGAAAATGAAAAATTTCAAATTTGGGGGGCTGGTATCAAATGATTATTTGATCGATAGCGTGCAAATGGAAAGTTTGGGCTGTGCGGATCCGTGCAACAAACGAATGCAGAGAAAAAATTCCAAAATTTCGCATCCCGTGGTACAGTCGAAGTACTCACGTTGGACCACTCGCTTCCAACGACGATGAAATGTTAATTTTGTCCGGCGGGAGTTTTCTTCGCAGCGTCAAACGTCACATGAAAGTAATAGGTGAAAAGTTGCGATTTTATGAAAATCCGAATAACAGTCCTCGCGATAGTCGAAGTTGTGATATTTCAGCTGTCACAGGTACCGAAAGGACGACCTCCACGTTTCAGCACCCATGCAGCGGTTGCTTTTACATCATTGGCTGAATATTCGAAGTAACGAAGTTCGCAATCTAATCCGAAGATTCTCCGATCGATTTGGCAGACGTATTATTTAGAAAACAGCCACATTGACATGCCCCGTGCTTCGCCCGTCGCTATCCCGCGCAGATGCAGTACGCGTGTGTCCGAAGGATAGCCAAGGATAGGTGATACATACAGGTATAAGCGTACATCGCGAGTAAGATAATATCAAGGCGAAGGACGTACGCTGTTCACATACACCCGATAATTATATGCGCGATTAGCGATTATCGAAGTTAACACTGGAATTACAGCGGAAGTCCGTGTCGCGTTCGGTCTCTGTCCGTTCTAACGCACGCTGCACGCGTATATCTCGCAACGCACGTAGGTATACATATGTATACACGGAGTGATGGTTATTAACATCTGCAAACGCGCGGTGTACTTATATCGCGAGGTAAACGTCGTATGTCCAGATGGTATTGGGGTAGCATCGAAGCATGCTCGATTTTAGGGAAGTTGAGAGATCTCCGTAGGATCTTTCTGATCGATGCCCCCGTAAAAAAACGTCGAAAGTGGAGATCTTAATCGGAAAAAGGAGAACACAGAGCGAATGGGGAATGGATCGAAAAACACGCCGCGGCACCAAACACCGTTTGACGCTCGAAGCAACGCAGGTAATATACTCGTGTAGAACGGGGCGCGGCGCTATATCTGCACCTATCGACGTAAGTATTAGGCGGCAAACCGTATAATAACCTATCGCGAGGGATGTGAAGAAGTGGTAGTCGATGTCTCGAGGTGGAAGTGGCAGGTAGGCAGGCAGGCGGGCGGGCGGGCGGGCGGGCGGGCAGAAGTGGGAATTGGGCTTCGATGCCGCGCGCGGAGCGATGCAATTACATGCTATTAGGGAACTAATTTGAATCAATTTACTTTGGCGGCGCGTTCTCCGCATTCTCTTAACGTTCACGTTTCAGCCTCTGCGCGCGGACATGACCAATCTTGACCCGCCGGACCGCGCGGGCCCTCGCCGAGATCGCGCGGCTAAAACCGGGTGCACGTCGCACGATCGGCCAGCCGATCATCAAAGGCCGGCTACGGCTGGCCTCCGACAAAATTCAATTCTTCTCCGCGCTCTGTTGGTTCATCGATCACGTGTTATTGCTGCTCCCCATAGCTCACGGTTCCATGACTGCGGCGTGCGGCTGTCATCTGTAATTCACCGCGAGAACTCATAAATTTCACTTCGGTATAATTCACCTCGGACTTCTACGGGTAATCTATACCATCCAACTTCGAATATCCGTAAGGTCGCCGTTTTCGATCTGACTCACAATCAGTCAGCAATTACGATTTACACGCGCGGTCAAAAAATTTAGCTCTACTTCCTCGAGGGATCTCGAATATCGCTCGCAATCGATATCTTGAGGGTTGACTGTGCCGATCGAGTTCCCACGATGATCTCCATTTCTGATTTTCATTTCTGCATTCTAATATACCGCCGACGTTTTACAACGGCCGCTCGAGCGTAATCTCAAATCCGAGGACAAAGTGTACCCACTGTTTTACGATGAATCACTTTTTCCCTTTATTTTCTACCGGACGATCGTCACGGCGTTCTACTTATCTCCGAATCCTCGGTGTGCGACGAATTTCGTCGCGGCGTCGCCTCCTCTCCCGCTAGTTTTCGTCCTTTTCTCGCGGTGGCGACGCGACGCGAGTCGTTCCGTTCGGTCGCATGTGCCACGTACGTTTCCAGCGGCATCCAGCGGATAGCGCGCGACTCCTCGGTCCCTCAAGGGTGTCACCCTCGCGGCTAACGGGCTGAATTCTCCACGGGGATCGGGGTCCCCGACGCGAGATCCCTCCAGCCTCGCTCCACTCGTGCCCACCGTAAATCAGGGATTAAAAGGAGAGGCGTGTAATTCACGGCAGTTTTAACCGTAAACAGTTTAATCCTTTTGTGATTTTGAATCGGTGATGTCACAACAAGAAATAAGTCCCGTACAGAGCGGGGACTCTATGTGAAACCAACGGGAACTGCTGTACAGCGAAGGGATATCAATTGCAGGACCTCCGCCGCGCCAATAATATTCCGTTAGATATAATCGAGATCGCTGTGCAGTAATTTTTCTTCGAACCGTACGTGTTTTTTTCCTCTCTGATTTTTGTCACTTATCGATTGATCCGGCTTACTTTTTTCCTCGGTTCTTCAGTTTCGAATTTGCGTACTTTGGTTACGGCGACAAAGATCTAACTAAATATATATATATATATATACATATTATCCTGTAAAAATTACGATGAAAAATTTTATACCGAGCGACATTTTACAGGGGCATAAAATGGGTAATATTCCACATCTAAGATATAGAAATATCTCGGAAGCTGCGAACGTGCGTTTTGAACCCCACCGTAGGTCGTGACACGGTTTACGTTTGAAAGTAACTATTTTATGGAGCGGAAAATGCCGATTGGAAGACTACACGTGCCGAAGCTCTATCTTCATGCCGCATAAAACATAAATTCGCGACGCTTCGGGCGAGAGGGGCGAGGGTGGAAGGGTGGCGGAGGGGGCGGGGGTCCCTAAATCCAGGGGGCTTTACGACAAACAATTATATGCATGAGTATTTGATTTTCGGCTTAGAGAAAGAAAAATATCCGCGTTAATTCGATACTCATCTTCGGCCCTCCGTGATAGTCGACGGTCGTCGTTCTGTGATGAAAAAAAAAAAAAAAAAATATTCAACAACAGCTAGAGTTGAAGTTTTATTCAACAATTACTTTTACCGGAAAAGAATCTTGGTGCGGATAAAAAAATGAGTCGGTCGAAAAAAAAAAAAAATTCCGGAAAAAGTCGAGTGAAATTTTTGAATTTTGGGGTGGGAAATTTTTTTTGAAAAACACACAGAGGTCAGAAGTTACACATCGCCTCAGCGTACGAAAGATCATCTTTGGGAAATAACGTTTTTCCGCTAGAATATCATTTCGCAAATTTCGCGTCAAGAATTACTCGAGTTAATCTGGTGTAGGCAGGTGGATAAATCTCGGGTGAACTTTGCCGGAGAAAATCTTCGCTTCATTAACGACTGACAATACACTCTGCGAGTGTCACGCCGACGGTATTAGCGGAGCGCATACCTCTGTGTAGGTGTATATTATAATAAAAGAGCTGGAAGGCTTTACTCCGTAACTTTCATCGTTCACCGACGCGGAACTGTGGCAACTTTTGAGAGGTCGTTTTCGTGTGGCAAACTTCAACAGTCATTACACCGCTCCTCGGAATGCTCCATATAACCGCGTTGTATATATACATATATATATATATACATGTTCGTGTTTTTTTTTTCTATTTTTTTTAACTAATTAAAACGAGAAATTTCGTCCCGACGTTAATAACGATTCACGCTCGTTATTAGTACTTTCCTCGTAAAAACACGTTAATTAATTGGACCGATAAAATTCGACGAGATAATTACGTCGATGCTATAAAATAAGAATCTCCAAAAAATCTTTCGTATACCGTTAATGAATGGGAAAAAAATGATGAAAATCCTACGTCCTTTCGGAAACAAAGGAATCGTGGCGAAGTTTTTTTTTTTTTGCGCTACCCGTGCGAGGATGACGATTGAACTGCGAGTGCAGCGTGCATTCGTATATTTTTTTTTGTTCCATCGGATTACAATATCTGAATTCGAGGTATCTGCTATCGATCTTACGAATCGAGGAGTCCGTCGCGATCGTATATCGGCAGGAGTCTGTTCATAACTTTTCTGTACAATTCGCCGCGAAATGCTGGGTTGTTGCGAATTTTGTCTGTAACCATAGTGTTCGAAACATCGACTTCCACCCCTTTTTCGAGTATTACGACCGGAAACATGGTCATGGCGACCACCGCGCCGCAAATTTCACGTTTTTTCAGGGCCCCTTGGAGATCTTCGAGGCTCGGCGATTCCGTAGTGCATTTCAGTTGCTTCATCGTGCCGACGAGTGAGCGGTGATAATCACGCAAAAGTAAATCGGTATGGTGAATCCTGACGTCCTCGGATATACTGGTGCCAAAAAAGTGGATAATATCTTCGGCAGGTGAGCCGAGATGAGACACTTGAAAATCCAGCTGCGATTTGTAACACATAGATAAAATAAATTCATAGAAATATAACGTGAGAGGGAGACGTTTTCATTTTACCCCAGATTTTCTATCTTCGATGCCGAGTAGGTACTCCCGCTATACCTACTCAAATATTTATGCGCCAAACAATTCACCCGTCTAGCAGACTTGGCGATTCTAAGTTGTTACGTAATCATTTTTATCACTTACGAAGGTTAGATCGACGGGCTTATCATTTTCATCGTAACGGAACATCATGTTGTTTACCCACAAATCTCCGTGATTTAAGACGTTGAATTCGTCTCTGTCGTATTCGCAAACCTCACACGCCTTTCGAAACATCACTTCGGAGACGTTGTCGATTTTTTCAGCGACTCTGAGCAAAATAGAAATTCCCTCGATCATAGCATCGGACTAGCCGAGTAGGCGAAAATTTTATGGAATATTATTACCGTGGAGATAATTCGGGCCATTTCGCTGCCTCGATCGCGAGGGATTTCATCCCCGAGGTCACCAATTCGCATACCATCCATTGATCCTTGTGAAAAACACCCTTTCGATAAGGCGACAGTACACCGGGTTCCTTGAGTTCCATCGATGAAAATGATGATGAAAAAAAACAAAAAAACAAAAAAACAATAACAATAACAAGAAAGAGTGTCAAACGTAGCAATCGAACGAAGTTCGCGCAGTTGACAGGGATTCCGATTCGTACCCTGTCAGCGAGGGCGATCGAACTTGCGTGAAATCTACCCAGATTTCTCATCGCCAGCAAAGAGTGGTCGAGATCCAATCCCGATCGACGATCGGCCATTCGGAAGCCAGAGGTCGCCAGATCTTCCAATATAGCGTGACTCGGGTTTTCGTACTGAACGTGAAAACACCGCGGGCTCATCGGAGTCGCGTCAGGGTAAAATTCCTCGACGATTTCGTTCATTTTTGGCAAGACTCTGTGCAGCAACGATAACTCCGTAACAAATGGTTTCGGCATCTGGTGGAAAGTCGGATGATGTGGAGAAAAAAAAACAGAAAATAAAATAAGAACTCTCATCGGAGTGTCCGCATCAGGTATGAATTATCGTATACATACGCCGTCGATTATTATTTCGGGATGATCGACGTCGTAAATACTCAGGGTGATTTTAACGATGAGAGACATCTGCCCGTTAATTTTTCTCTCATCTTTTACGCGCGACAATTGCGAAGCCACGCGATACATCACACTCCCGTAGTGGTCTCCTTTGGCGGTTGCGGGTCTTACGATTATATCCGTAACTTCGACGGAATCGTCTTTTTCATAATTTCGCAACACGTTCTGCAGGTAAGTTGCGTCGAGCCAACCCGGTATGCTCGTCTCCATGGTTGTCAAACTCGAAGAAGATCGATATCGAACGATTGCACTTCGACCGGATGATGCGTAATAAAAAAAAAACTTTTTACCTCCAACGATCGTACGGCCGTATATGTATAGTAACAACCGATAAAATTTCACTCACTCGGATCCCTGCGGCGGAAACGGTGGCGAGAAAAGCGTACGCTAATATTGCAGGTCCGAACACCTCCGTGATTAGAAAATTATAGAAAAAATTTATTCAATTAATATTGTAAATTTACGTCAGATCGTAACGCGTCCGAAGAAACACCGTCCCCGTAGAAGTACAAGCGACGCCGCGATGCGTTCAACTGAACACGCGCAGACCGTTGACACAGTTTCCGAGTATAAAATGCACGAAAGTATTACAATCGGAGGCGTCTAACTGTAAATTGACTTACACAACTGCAGCGGTCGCCTCTGGATACACCGGTAGCGATAGCAACGGTGGTATGACGCGGTGTTACGAGATCGCAAGTAATTTAATTTGTGCACATCGTTGATTAACGCTCGTTGAATTTTCTTCTTATCTTATTTGCCCGGAGACGACAAACCGGTGTCTTACGCGTACCTGTACATGTGACGGGTATACGCTTGTCGGACTATTTTATTCTCGCGCTGCTTGTTTTGAGGAAAAATTTTTTTTATTTTTTTTACATCCCACGTTCACTCCAAGTTGGAGAAAATTTCCACGTGAACGTACATGGACGATATAAAAGTTTGTAACAATAGGATCATCCAAATCAAACGAAATTATATATAAGATTGATAACATAGTATGACACTTGGAAAAGAAACTCTTTCAAAATTCTAAATCATTAAAGGTAGACGACGACTTGTTTAATTATCTCCCGCATGAACGTCTATGCAGCCGTCTTAATTGCACGAAGTGGTATCCATTGTTATATTCTAATTTTACGACGCATGGATACAGGATATACCGGAAGTAATGGCGGTCTAGTTTCCAAGTGTGATTTCCCTTTGTTACGTTATACTATACTACAGCCGCGCGGCTGTCGTAGGAAGTAAGGGGTTGATATTAGGGGCCGAACGAGTTGCGGTCAGGGAGACATCGATTCCGTGGAAGTTGTCTTCCGTAGAAAGCCACGGAACGTCGTCTGCGCCGTCCTCACCGTAAAGACTATTCGAACCACACTTATATCTCGGATAGCGAGAAAAATGAATAACATTCAACTCTTTCATTTCATCGGATCGCTCAAATATGCCCTTAAAATTGTAACGTCCCTGCGATTATCGAGCCCCGGACGACCTTCGCAGGGTTACAAAGGACATGTCACACCGATTACTCGTCCCGCGGGAACAGCGAACTCTCGTTGCGGTTCCTCGACGCAATTTTTGTCAGTCCAGAAGCGGTCGAGAAATGACGCTGCGAAGTGTACATATCGCTTGGATTTTTAAATTCGAAGGGTCGGTCACCTCGGCCATCCTCGCGTTTGACTCGCTGTCCTCGCCCTTGGATTTTGTGGCCCTTAATCCCGTTCCTACGCCTAGCTTATATTGCCTCTTCTCTCGTTTCTTCCGCGTATAATGCGGGACGTTAACATTCGCGGAGCGAACCGCCAACCCCCGGACCGCGTGACGCGTTCCAGAGTCGCAACAGCTGGGCCGGACCCCGTCCCCGATGTATATTCCTGCGGGATCATATGCATACGTATGGATCGGGTGGCGGGAGGCGGGTGGGGCAAAGTTTCCTCTAACGTATGCTTGTTGAAAAATGTTTCGGTCGCGTGTGTGGGTTTATGCAGACTATTTATACGAGCCATATTACTTTCGTGTCTCCACTTCCCCTCGAATACGTAGCCGCCTTTCCCATTTTCTCGCTGATCTACGCCAACCCTGTGCGATGCTCACCGCGGACGTACGTTCGCTGCATGTCGAGAATATCGCCGGAAGGCTGCTGCATATGGCGTGTAAAACTACGGAACGTCATTTGTTCGGGATTTTTATTTTTCATCATCTGCGAGAACCATCCACTTTGTTCGAGATTCTTTTTTCTTTTTTAATTCAAACAGGACGCTCGTTTGTATAGAGGAAAAGCTTCCATTTTGTTCGACATCGACGCCATGGCGAGTAAAAGGAGCACTCGGAAGTACCTTCACGTTCGTTTGAATCAAACGCACATGTCCTTCGAGACCGCGCGACGAATCATTTTCACGAAATTAAATAATTCGGGATATTAGATGAAACGAGAAAAAAAAACAAAAAAAAACAATCACTTCAATTTTTCCGTATACGTTTTTCCGATTTTTCTACGAACGCGTACAGTCTCGTCGGAGGTTCGGATTCTATCGGTTTTTAATATAAAGTTTTTCCCAAACGTTGATCAGCATATATCGGGACGGAGGGGGGTGCGCAAAAGTTTCCTATAGGAATGACCCAGCCCGCAATAATTTACCGCCTGCGACCTACCGCCCGCTAGACGCGACATTGCGCGCGCGCTGTACGGCGTTTCGCAAGAAATTTGAAAAAACTTTTCCGCGCAAGTATAAAATAAGCGTTCGAATATAAGCTCCTCGCGTTCCACTATATAAAGTTGACGATTGGTCAGAGAGCGTATAAGCGGGGTGGCCCGCGCGCGGGCTTATAAGGACATACCCCGCGCGCGCTGTAGAAATTGCCGGTCATTTTCAACATCTGACACGGTAGCCGTAATACCTTCCTCGCGTATAACCTCAGCGGTATGATACTAGCGTAGAGATATGTACGTGTATATATACGTATAGGTATATAGGTGTACGTAGGATATTGCAGACCGTTTCCGTACGACTAAATCGAACGATAAATATGCGAAGCACGAGGGTAGACTCGCCGCTAAACCGGAATTCGAATTTCAAGATAATGGAGATTAGGGAGCGAGTTGCTCGCGCAATAACATAATCTCATGTATGGAGTAAAAGCTGCTGACTGCGATTCGCTGCTCTCACGTTAGATAAAAGTACCGTGACGTGATTACGGATATAGGATCCGAGACATTCGTATACGTATACCTATGTATTAATATACATCTATATCCGTAGTTACACGCGTACTGTACATGCGTACCTTACTCGCGGGGTTAAGTTAGGTCAGTGTAGTTGAAGCAGCGAGTTCATAATAGTTGGAGATCCTGATCACGTGCTTTTGCATCTTTTGATAATAACAATAATGACGTAGTAATAACGATACTGCCAGCGATAATAATGATAATGGTATAATAAGACCCGACGATGCATCGCCGGGTACGAGATACGTTTATACCGTGCATCGAGGTGCTTCGGTGAAGAGAAAAAAAGTCTAGAGAAAAAGGAAGGAAATTTCGGAAATAAAATAAAACAAAACACACGGAACGATCCGTGTGCGTATACGAAGTACGTACACCACGTGATAGATAGAGAGAGGGAGAGAGAGGGAGAGAGAGAGAGAAACTGACAAAAAAGCAAATAAAAAATTAAAAGAAGTCAAAGAAATCTCATATACGCGTCACGGTTGAACGCAGTCGGAGAGTTTTTGCTCGGCTTCTTTGAACCGGTTAATTTTGTCGAAAAATTAACAGTTTCCTGCGCATGTAGCCGTAATGGCCTGTAATTTGAGAGCTCAACACCTTATACCTCGGCAACCTCACCGCGCTTTGAGGAATAATTTTTGCCGATATAGTTTACATCTTGTGTATGTAACACATAGATAAAACCCTGCGTAGTACAGATACATATGTACACGTACATATGTATATCGAGATTCGTGAAAAAAAGTGCTTTTAGTTAAGCGGAGTAAGTTGCACCGACTGTATACATGATCCGTACTAAAGGCAATGTAATTCGCGCCGGTAAATTTCATAAGTACTTTAGCGATCATCAAAAGACTTCGATCCGAAACGGTGTAACGATGGAAATTTGACGCTCGTAGCGAACGTCGCGTACATCCATTTTATAACGATGTTCGATTCCTTCGGCGGCGAACGAGGTATGTCGCAGCTGCTATGCCATCGAAACGTGAAAATGGTATTTTTTTCTTCCGGCAACAATACGATCCTCCGCTTTTAAAAATGGACCCCTTATCTCATCTCTTTGTCTTCCCGCCCCGATCACGCATCTCCGGAGTGATACTTTTATTTCAAAATGTGAGAAAAAAAATTCAATTCGATAACCAGAATTTTCAGAACGAGCGGATCCAGGGCGCGAGTCAACATATCGCAGATATGAAATAAAAGCAGCTGTGCGTGTAACGTGGTTTGCAGGTTTTGCCGCTGCAGGTATAGGTACGCGATTTTCGGGACCACCACCGTCGTATAAGCTGTGTTATTGTGAAAATTACAGCTGGGCGTTACAGAAATTTTGATCAACGATCGTGGACAAGTTCTTGCCTAGAGGGTGGGCGTCGATAAAAAAAAAAAAAAAAAAAAAAAACAAAAACAACCCAATATAAAAAAGACGTGAAAAAAATTTCGAAAAAATTCTCATGTACGAATACCTACCTACCTCCCTACTCACCGCGTACGTATGGTGTATACCTACGATAATGAGTGCGATCCGTTGCCGAGCGTAATTACATACGCCGGGTATAAAATAAAATGTACAAATCATCCGACGCTGTCACGAATAACGAATCCTTAATTACAGGCAACCGCGAAACCGAAGGAACCCGCGTGTGTAAGTATAATACGCCAACGATGAATTCCGCACCTCGATCGCTTCGCGTCACTTTCCGCGTCCTGTAAGTTTCGGTCGACTTTCGATCGTATCCCTTCAACGCTCTGGTACGTATACAACGCGAGTTCTGACTCGAGTGTGAAAATTTTTTCTTCATTTTTATCTAGTAATTTATTACCGTGAATTTTTTTTTTTTTTTTTTCTTTCTTTCATTTTCTTTTCTCTATCTTCAAACGTTGTGAATAATGCACGGGACTCGTACGGAATCCCAGGTAAGTCGACCTATACGGTCGCATAAAATTTATAAATCTACAAGTCGAGCACGCTATACATACCATTGCGACGTAGAGAATTCGCGTTGCTTTACGTAGCAAGTTATAATTTTGCACGGAGAAACGCGTGCGAAGTTTGCGATAAATGTAGATCGAGATAAAGCGCGTGCGATTAGTTAGACATAAATTATGCGATATAATAGCACAAACGACTCGCGTCAATTAGTAACTCATTTGCGACACTTCTATAAATTAAACTGCCGCCCAGCTGAATAACCGTTCCATTAATCGTTCGTACGTACGCATACCTACGTACGTATTTACGTAAATAACACTTAGCTTCATTTTACTACGGGCTTAGTTTTTTTTTTTTTTTTCCTTTTAAATAATTATCAAATATTAGCCTCACGTTCTTATTCGACGACTACGCAGCGAAAAATTGCAGTCTTTCCTGGTCATTATTCTTCGATACAATTTTTATTTGCGTAGGTACGTGAGAATTGTGACCGTATATAAAAGCCGCAAATGATTAGGATGAATTAGTTATGGTAACTTTAATTTCAATCGAGATGATGTTAACCACTGAACTTCGAGTGCGAGTATTGCAATTCGATTCTTTCGAAACGGAAGAAGACCAGAGGGTGAGATTCGCGTCGCGTACGACGATCGTTACGCAGGTTCTTTACACGTGTTGTACATGTATACCCACGTGTAGATTCCGTGGTCTCATGTCCTCTTCGTGCAAGATCCTCGTTGCATCGCATGTCCATTTTATTTGAAGAAGAAGGGGAAAAGGGAAAAAAATGAAACCGAATAAACGACGTCGCGGTAACCGCATTATTATGAATAAATATTTTCGGATGGGCAAACCGCGCGACGGAACGACATTTTCATAAGTGGGGCTTATGTAAATTGCACCGTTACCGGTCTGCGTTAACGGTCTTTTCTTTTCCAATTACATTTAGCGGTAGATTTGTACGTTATTATCGTAACGCGTATGTCCGGATCGTAACCGATGCGCGGCATACAACGAACCCGAGCGAGTTAGTCGCTGCGGCTACCGCACGACGAATCGCGGTTGGAAATTTGCGAAGAATTTTTCACGAATTCCAGCGGATCGTTCGTCCCGACTGTCGCGAGAAATTTCTAAGCATGGAAAAAACCCTAAGCCTAACGTCGACGCGATGGAATGTCGAGGCGGACAGACGACGTGTGCGTGTCGTCCGCGTGTTACGGTGAAGTCGGAACGGCTGAAATAATTTCGTTACATTTCACGTAGGGAATTTAGCTGTTCGTCGAACGAGTGTGTTTTTTCGGTAAATTATACCGACAATAGATCATTTGAATTCGGACCTTCGTGACGCGCGAGTGGAGGAGGTAACGATCATTCGAACGTTGCCCGAACCCCCGTTCGGATTGATACATATCCCATTGATGACTCTCGAGCGTCGAGGTACAATGGGGTACGAGACATTAGCGAAACAATATATCGCCCAGCGGCGATATACGGAGATACAAATATTTAATCATCCGAACGGAGATTGCGTGTAGCTACGCAATTACGCTGAAACGAAAAGTATCCCATTGACAATGGGACGGACTCTTCGGGTAGGTGTGTGTGTGTGTGTGTTTTTTCCATTTACTCTTCAACGACTTCGGGACATCAAAAGCGATACACCTGACGTTCGATACAATTCGAATGTAAAATATGCGCGAAATGTTCACAATGAGCCCTCAACGAATGAGCCCTCTGAATGACATTGGAAACGCTGAAATTCATATTTGCACATGAATTCGATGCTATGTGTATACACCCGAATAGGTATATTTTCATCCCTGAATATTCGGAAAATCATTCGCGGGAGTTGCGATTTTTGTTTTTTCGTAAGCCGACGACACGATCCACGTATAGGAATCGAACGAAGGATCGCGATTAGCGTATAGTGTTCGCTCGAACGTTGATCGCGAATTACATTAATTATTAATCGTTAAAAGTCGCGTGAAAAAGTGCTCGGAAATATCGGTTCGACATCGCGTAACGGTCGTAACGTCGTTTACGGTTGAAAATCGGAAAGCGTTCGTGAACTAGGTGTACGGAGAGGAAGCGGACATTCGGCACACACATGCCGTCACGTTGCCGCAATCCACCCACCGCTAACTCGACGTTCTTCGGGCTTTAGAAACTTCTCGACTGTTTGCCTTGTGTGGTCCCGAAATTGGAGCTTTGTCAAAGGTGCGGTTCGTCAAATAAAAGTCAAAATTTGACGAGACGTCTCCGTTATTTCTTTTCTCGAAGTGTGCGGCCGAGCCGGAACTTCCTCATTCGTCGGTGACTCCGCGGAGGGGTTGCGATACATTACTCTGCGAACGCGATCGACCGCTCTACTCTCTCGCGAAGAGTTCCAAACGGTCATTGGAAATCGTCTCTTAAATTCCACGGTCGTTCGCTACGATCAGGACAAAAAAATTGGCGAGATAACATTCACGTGAGGTGGTGGACGAACCTCGTGACTTACGTCTTAATTTCATCGAACGTTAGTGCCGGACAATAATGACTTTATCCGGTCCACCGCATCCCGAGTTTTGGGCCGTTCCGTAATTACATCGGAGCGGTAACCTCGACTCGAGCTTTCGACGCGTTTCACCCTCGCCAGGATGAAAGCTGTTTACCGAAAAAGAACATCTAGGTCCGGCTGCAAGCGCGTACGTTGGTACAACACACCCCGTAGACAGCGGCGTTCGAATTTCGCCGACGCTACTCAAACCATATCGTGTTTACGATGAAGAGCTTTCAACGGCGAATGCGATTATTCGGCAAAAGAGAATAATCTGCATCGAATTTCAGACAAATAAGAGCCCCTTTTCAACACCCGTACACCTACCTACCGCTGTGAACAGTTATTACCGCACCTCGCCCAATCTGGTGAGCAAAAATTGCTCGAACCCCATCGGACACAATTCTCCCTACGGTCTGCACACGCGGCGAACGCTGCGCAACGTTGAATCTCCTCGAAGGGTCGATTCCGTCCGTACGGTATAAGAAGAAGAAGAAGAAGAAGAAGAAGAAATGCACCTCGGGCACACGGGGTCCGCACGGTGTACGACGGGCTCTAATTTAGGTCGGAGAGTGTCGCGTCTCTCCCAATCGCGAACGATTACCGAGTGAATATAAATCGAGTACGCGGACGAAAAAGAAAAACGAGGAGGACGTTTGTTTCTTTTTTTTTTTTTTTTTCTCTCGGTGTTTTTGTTTTAAATCGGCGTCCATCACTCGTTCGGGAGGCTTTGAGCCTCACGGTGGGCTGGCTCAGTTTTCCTACGGTTGAATATATACGATGTAAATAAATGACGAGGTGCCCTTAAGGGCGAGGATGGATGTCGGCTCCCCGCGTGTATATATATATATATATCTATATCTATATAGATACATATACACGTAGTGGGGGTAAGAAGTGTTATGAAACATAATTAGCAGCCACCGCCTTGCGATGATTACAGGGCGGTGAGGCAGAGCTGAGTCGAGGCGTGTGTGGAGGTGCGACGTGGGCCGCAGAAGGCATAGGGAAGGAGAGAGAAGTGCGGGCGAGGGAATAGAAGAGGAAAGAGAGAGAGAGGGAGGGGGGAGGGAGGGGGAGAGGGTGAGAGGGTGAAAGGGGATAGTAAAACAGCGCGAGGAAAGAAGTGATGGCGGGAGCAAGAGGGGATGGATTTCGCTCCCCCACAGACCTCGTACGGAGACTCCTCGTGCATACGTGTTGCAAAGTTCGTGTATAGGTATATATGGAACCCAAGGAGCGATCGACCAACGTGTTGTACGTCCAAGCCTCGCCAGGATATAATAGTGCCGATCATAATGGCGAACGATACATCGGAGAACCAGTACTCGCCCGCAGGTGTATATAGCGACCCACGACGACGTAGCCGGAGGTTGCCGCGCGATCGACCTGCGGCTGCTCGTATCGCCGTTCGTGTTGTTCGATATATATATATTTTTTTCTGTTCTTTTTTTTTCTTTTTCTTTTTCTCTCTCATTTTTACTCACACTTTTTCTCCTTTTTTCATTTTTCATTCAAACCCCCGCCTCCGGTTACCCGATACATCGCACACACCGCACGTAGGTGTTGTTCGAACGGTTTTGAGGAACCGCGCGAGCGAAATATTATAGTAAAGAACGATCGGACTGGCGATCGCCGATCGACGACCAGCTGCCTCGATTAATTGAAAATGAAGTGTAGCGAGCAAAGAGTCTTCGAAAGAGAGGCCATTGGTTCACTTCGAGGATTCGAACATCCCTTCCCCCCTCCAGCCACCTTATCTTTCCTTCTTTTTCGTTATTATATCCGTGTAAATCTTGAAAAATGATCGAAGTCTTCCATAATAAGAGACTGAATAATGAAAAACCTTGTTCCCGCGCGACAAGTGCGCGGGAATCGGGAGATATAATTAATGTGACCGCGACACGTAGAGGGATATTAAAGGCGAGAATTGATGCGAAATAATAAGGTCCTCGTATAATGTGTCTCGCGATAATATTTTATCGCTGATAAATATATAGCATATGTACAACGCTTTGTAATTCATCATCCTCGCGTACACAGCCGGTAATTGGATAAAATTTGACGAGCTGAATGAAGGAAAAAAATTGAAAAAAAAAAAAAAAATTTATCAATAAAAAGATAAGATGAATGAAGAAAGTACGTTAAACTACGGTACACAGAGAGATACGGACGATGTTCCACAAGCGTACCTCGCTGCACGTCTGGGACACCAGGCTCCCCGAGGGTATGTCACAAGCCGTATTATACGTGTACATATAAACGCGACAACTCCAAGTACCACCAACAAGAACCCAAACATCGAGTGTTATAAGGGTAAACAATATGGTGAAAGTTGGACCGCAGCGAGCAGATTTTTCATTTATGAGTTGACTCGAACGATCGGTCTCTCGGAAGAGAGACGGATCCACCGGGGAATAGTCACTCGAGACTTGTGCACGTGTATAAGAATGCGACAATAACCGACACAATGGAGAAAATCGGCGGAGGTAAAATGGACCGAAGTTATACCTACATCGCGCGTCGTATACTATATTGTGTCTTTGAAAAGTGATCGTCATTCATCATAATTCTCGTACTCCTAGGACGCGGTGGACACAATGGCCTCGCGTATAATATTCGTGCGGGATTCCCCTTGGGTCGCGCCGGTATACACACATACGACAATCTGATCATGGATCATCGGAGAGATGAAGATCGGCGTCCCGCGCGGCTGCCTGATTTCTCGAATGTAACGATGCAGGCCCGCTTCGCGGCGAGGAAAACTATACACATAATCGTATCGTATCGGAATATCTGAGCATCGGGAACATATTTCATTTTTAGTTTTTCAGTAAAACCGGGTTACAGAAAAGTCGACGAACACACGTATCGTTACATAGGGGCTGAGGTTCATCCGCCTCCGAATACGAGACTTATTGTACCACGTTGCTGCGGTGTGCCGCGAACGTCGGGAAGATTCTTCCTGAGAATTTTTCCAACGTCTTCGTACGTAATCGAAATGACGCACACGGTGAAGCAGCAGCGCGTGGATACAAGATGTCCGGTCGAGTACCGCGAAGGGTTCACGGATCACGTTTTCCACGGCTTTAATTAACCCTTTCGAAAATTTGTCCATCCTACTACCTACTATTCCGAGACAATTAATCAGCCGGGGGAGTAGGTATATAATTAGTGAACAAAGACACGAAATTTGTCACGGACCCCTCCAGCTGCCCTCCGTCTTCCTACCAGACAATTATAAACCGTACCGTGATCCGCACGGATATACCTACGTTCACGGTTATCTTGTCCTCACGGTAGACGTGTACTCGCAACTTCCGTCAGCTACCTGCCGCGACTTCGTATCGTTATCCAGCGGTCACGGTCATAACACGATCCGAACAGTCGTCCGTTCGAAAATCACCTCGTGACGCGTCTCGACCGAATTTCCCTCCGATCGGTATACGGGAGGTTCACGCTAAGCACCCGGAGCCGACAGGTGCGAAGGCCGCGGAGTAAAATCGATGCGAGGGGGTTTTTCCGAAGAAAAATTTTCAACAATTCAGTTGCGAATCGTCGTGTCGTAGTCCGTCCGTTACCCCCGTATATACCTAATACCGAAGGATCGAAGCGTCTCCGCGCCACCCTGCAGCTCCCGTCTTTCCCGTCCCGTTCACTCTCGCTTCCCGTCCTCTTTTTTTTTTTTTTTTTTTTTTTTTTCACCTCCCTCGCGATGCGGAAAGACGCGCTGTAATACCTGCGGGGCGGCGGTAATGCGGGGTGTGGCCGCCACCGGCGTTTGTGTATAGCGTAAACCAAAACATAATATCAACTAACAAAAGGTGGCCTTCCCCGGTTCTGGCCATAGAGTGATTGACAGCGACCGTTTGGACCGTCACGTCAGACCGACTCAGAAAACCGATACGCTGCGTATAGACGTATTATAACTTCGGTACCGACGTGTACACTCGTACGGCTAGTTATACATATAAACGACAAACGTTACGAAGGTATGCAACGTTTGGCGTCCGTATGCGGACACGGACTCCATTTCTATTGCAGTTGTACGCTACGAGTAACGAATCGTCATGGAGAAAAGCAACCATTATGTAGAATATGATATTGAACGGTATGTAGTTCCGGGCGTACCCACGTGCAACGTAGGTATTCGAGGGTTTTTTTTTCCAGGCGGAGGAGTGTCACAGCTTCTCCGACCGATTCGAGACTCGACGTACGCTATATGGTGTCGTTGCAGTTAATGCGAGAGAAAGAAGAAAGGGCAACGCGATGTGGGGCACATCGTATTTTGCAAAGGCAAACAGGTCGGATGTGACGGGCGTTGTGACGGGTACGTTTTACCCAGCCCTTCGAAGGGAGCGTGCCCTGCACCGTTCCATGCGCCCATTTCACGTTCCGGACTCGAAACTTGCGACATTAACGTCGATTTTGGGGAACGGGAGAGCAGGATTTTTAGGTCGATGTCCCATCACGTGAAATGAATCGGCTTTCTCGTTCTGTATATATTCAACTTGCATCTCCTGTTTTTCTTTCTGATTTAACGGGCATTTTATAAAAAAAAAAAAAAAGGAAAGAAAAACTCGCCGAATTCGAAAATTGACTCGAATAGCTGCCTACGTTAAACGACGTCCGTCGCACGCCCACTGACCAATAATAATCAATGGGGCATATTACAGGAATGGCATGTACGACGGTGTGTGATCAAATAATTATTCTTAGATACCTGCAAGGTGCGCGGTATATAACCTACGTGAAGCTGCGGGCACGATTCCGCTCGTTCACGAAACGAATCGGGGTAAATATCATTGAAATATTTAGCGATCGTAGTTTTCGTACGCGCATACGTATAGGTATATAGGTAATCGACGTGCGAATATTACGGGGCCGGTAGAAACCGCACGCCGGACGTCGCGTCGGTAGCTATTGGAACGCGCGTGAATCAGAACGAATCGATGCTGTCAAAACTCCGATGATGAATCGGTTTATTATATTTCATGCGGGGTACGGTATAGTTTCGCTTTTCACTGTTATGAGCAGCCGCTTGCAAAATAAAAGCGCGGGCAAATCGGGCAGATTTAACAAACCCCACGCTCGAGCCGCGCTCGAACGTATATAACTTATAATTCATAAACGGCGTGAACGATTCCCAGGTCAGAAGGAAAGAGAAAAATGTTCAATTTTGGTATCAGAAAAGTTGGAATATAATCGCGTGGGATTTTTTTTTTCGGAATTTCATCTTTGGACGGACAATCCGGACTGTATCCGGAAATCGGAGCGTTGGATATTAACGTTGTACGTGTTACGGAAATCCGGCATATATTATTCGATTACCATCGACGTATAAGTTGCTTTATAATATAAAAGAGGAAAAAAGTGCAGGGTAAAAATATACGGGCACGTCTGCATCAGATATACAACTGAAGATATCTGTAAGATCGCCGTTATATTTTTTCGTGCAGCCCCGTAGACGAGTATAAGAAAATGAACAATTAACACAGTTTAATTGTTTCACACGAGACGGTATAACAATGCAGCTGTACGATACACGGAAGCTTGTAAAAGCCGACAATTATAGTAGGTGTGTTATCTTCGGTGTTTCTCGTCATTTCGTCGATTATTTTTCTTCTTATACGGAATTATAATGTATCCCGAGGTATGTAACATCCACGTTCATAAATCATAAAACACGCGTAAAGGAAGTTTCGATTCCGTCGAGAATAGGTATAATACACCTGTACACGGAGTTTTTCAATTTTAACGGTACCTGCATACAAAAGTAAACTGCGGATGTTCGATGCTCGATTACTTCTTCATCCTCATTCTCATTTCGTGGATGAGAAAGTAGAAAAAATTGAAAATATTGAAGGTCGGAAATGAATTCGATTCTTCGTTTCAAATCACGCGAAAATCATCGTCTGCAGCCGAAGACCGAAGATCGTGCGCGCGGTACTCGCGTCGCTGGAAAATATTACTCCCTCGTTGGTCCGAGGTATCGAGACTCGATCGCCCGTGCGACTCCTGACTTTGATTCCTCATACTCTCGTGCGTGGGGTGGGTGCCCCCGCGGTGCCGCGTGTCTATAGATTCGGCGGTTGGCTCTCGTTCTCCTCGCGTTCTAACACGGAAAATAATCGCCGCGTAACCGAACAGCAATTTGTCCGGATCAGCGTCAAGCTAAGCAGATTAAAGGGGAGACCCAAACGAACGTAAGAGCTGGGCGCAAGCCTCTAGACGCCGCGATCTTTTCCTGCGGGGGTAAAAATCACGCGGGAATATCACGCCGCGGACGAACCGCGTGCGTGTACGTTATGTATTATACGTATACATGTAACTTCTGGTCCATCGCGTCATCATACCCCATCCCTTCGCCGTGAGATTTTCAAAATCCGAGCCCTTCCAGTCGTAAGGCGCTCGAGTGAAATGGCCCCAATTCGGTTCAGGGCTTTCCGAAGTTTAAAGTTGAAAAATATTTTTTCATCGTCCCATAAAAAAACTCGTCGTCCTGTCGCAGGAGCGCCCCGTATTACGAAATGAGTGGGCGTACATCGGTACATATTTCTTTCGCGATATTACGTTCATATCTCTCGTGCAGCATATACGAGATCATGTACACGTGGACATATGTATACGCATCTTACCAATGGTTATCGCGCACGAAGAATTACGTGGATGCGAATGACGCTGTACTATTATGTGTATACCATTGCAAAGTATATACGTCGTATAAAATACATTTCCGCACATACCTACTTGTGCACACACAATAGGAGTAGGTATAACGCTAGGTGCGAGATGACGGGCAGGGCGTCGCGTACAGACAGCTAGATGCCACCTTCAAAGTGATTGACCGTTTTCCCCCTTCGAATAGGGAGCCGAAAGCCCCTCCCATTCGTTCGACGCTATATGCTCGCTAGTCGCTACTACCTGCCCACCTAATATTATCTGCCACACACGATCGAACGAACGCGTGTGCACGTGCGTATGTATACAGGAATAACATACCCGTATACCTTATTTACACGTATACATTGGGGTGATAGCTGCATACGTAGGGAGAGAAGAAGAAAAAAAAAAAAAAAAAAAAAACAAACACGTGCACACCGTACTGCCATAGTCGTTGCTACTTATGGCCGCGTGTGACACCTCGAGTTACACCGAATTGACGAGGCCAGCTCGACGCCCGACTTTGGATTACCCACCTAATCTCCGCGGGGGTTCGTCACCGACCGAGTGTAAATCAAACGGACGTATTATACGTACGGTGAAACGCAGTCGGCGAAACGATCGGAATTATTAGGCTCTACTATTTTCTCGAATGAAGAAATTTTGAAAATTTTCACCATGTTCATGTTTTCTGAAATTCTCGTATTATTTTGGAGCGCCATGATATTTTTTTTTTTTGTTTTTTCTTTTTAGAAAAGACCACACCTCGTGATCGAGAGAGAGTAAAAATTCCGCCATCCAAATTTGTCCCGTGTAGAAATATATATTCGACTAAATGTTAAAAGCATGGCTATATAATGTAAATATAGGTATATGTAAGTCGGGCACATATGTATACATTATATTACTTGTAACAGCTCGCGCGGTTGTATCGTGAGATTCTCTTTGACAGGGTAATTAAAGTGTTCTAACTGTTTGACTAAAGGGAACAGTTTAATCCGAAAGTATCTAAATAGGCGTATTTCAAAGAGGAACTGCCGCCGCAGTTTCCGGTCGTCTAGCGCGTCTTCCTTCGCCACGTCGCTTGCACAGAACTTGCCCTGTGACGACGAAGACGAAGACGGAGACGACGACGAAGGTAATATCGGTCGTTTCTTAACGTCTGTATATAATACCGAGAGAACCGCAGAGACATTTTTTCCACTTTTTCAGATCTCAGCTGTCTGTCTGCCCGTCCGTTTTTCCCCCTAGGTCTGTTTCATGATTTTCACAGGCCTTCGAGTTTTATTGTTATCGCCATTACTTCGTTATACATCGCTATCGCGCGGGTGAAGCGCGTTGGTATATATTCACATTAAGATACGAATATACAGGGTGACTTTTGTCCGGGGTACTGAGAGGGCGTGGCTTAAATCGCCTGAGACTCCGCCTCTTTCTGTTCGACTTGTAATTATCCGATTTAACAATTCCCGCTTATTGTCAGGCGTCAGCTACTATTTATTTGGTTCTTTTCGTATATCTACGATGTACGACGACAGATGGATTGGCAGAGGGGGTCTGGCCACCTAGTACACCAGATTACAAGATCTCAGGGATCGAATCACCAGAGAATGTGAAGCGATTACACCCGAAATCTTGCAGGAGGTGCGAAAAAACCATCGTCGCAGACTCGTTGCCTGTATTAATAAAGAAGGCGCACAGTTTGAACACATTCTGTGGCACACCTTCGATAAATCGAAGTTCCAAGAGCACGACTTGATGTCATTATTTTCATTTCACTAACGACTAGACCGCTTGTCGACTTGAGCTAGCTTGGTCAGAATGATAAGTCGCTTCAGAGATAAAGGTATCTGTGTCTGAATGAAGACGATCGTCCTGACAATAAAAAGTATTGATGAAAGAAGGCGGGGTATCGGCCGATTTAAGCCACGCCCTCTCAGGACCCCGGAGAAAACTCACCCTGTACATTTGTACACAGATATATGTAGCCATATACGCGGCGTTTAAATATCTTTGCAGACAAACGGGAGGATGAAACCACTTCAAAGAGACCTCGACGTCTTATTACCAGACCCTGCATGAGCTGCGGACTACGTGCATGGTGTGCCTACAGGATCGTCGTTTCTGTTATACAGCGACTATTATAATAAGAACGTTGAAAATTTAAATAACGCGTGCATAAAGAGTTCCTCTTCATGTACAGCCGCGTTGGGGTTCGTCTTCGTAATCGTATACCTAATATAAACCGCTCACATGGCCCCCGCATCGGTAACTTGCAGACTCGCCAGTGACTCTTCTTATTCTCTTATTTTGTCAGTATCGTACGGACGTTATATATTTCTATTCTTTTCTTATTTCGATATATGTAGCGAACGAACGTATAGCGAAACACCACTGAAATTTGTTTTTTTTTTTCTTTTGAAAAGACTGCGTCACGTAAAGCGGTTTTGTAGACTAAATATATAATTGCTCTTTAAATTGAACACTGCGTATATAATTTGTTGAACATAGAGGAATTTTTGTTCGAAAACGGTTTTTGAAAAGTTCATCTAAAAACCTGTAGCACATAGTCAGATAAATAACCCGATCTTACGGATTATTTATAATGTCTCGATCTGTCAAAATGGCGACGACATAAATGGACATTGCATCGGCCTATACACAGCGGTCGCAGGGATGATATTAATTGTTTTGCTTCAATAGCGCTCTGCAATGCCCTTCTAATGCGAACATTGAAATATACCTATGTCATCACAATTTTCGTTATTCAACGCGATTCTATAGTATGCATTTACGCAGTTTTCACTGTTGCAGACACGCTCGCTTACAAATACAGTTCGTAACTATATGAATATTTTCTCGGCGAGATACACCGTTGATTTTCCTTTTTCATTTTATTTTACTTGATTCATTCTTTTGGCAAAAGTCCCGTCTGATACTACGAAGTGCGGAGCTGACCAAGCTTGTAATTCAGAAATATATACTCTATGTATATATAATATTCTAGAAGACAGAAGTTCTAGTCCCCTGCGTAGCTTGTAGGTTAGCTTTTACAAACATAAGTTGGAATATATGTCTGACGGGTACTCACGAGGGTGTCAGCTGCGAACGAACAAGCTGTAATATAGATAGTTTAATATTATAGTACTTTGATATCTACGAGAGCTCTGTCATTGCACGTAGAGAGTGTGGACAGAACGGAAAAACCAATGTATAAGAAAAAAGACGACAGGGAAAACTTCTGTCGCACACTCACCGTTCTGTGAGCCTTACTTTATATCGTTGCTGCATGAATATGAAATGTCTGTAATGACTCGAAATTTTGCTAAAAGTATAATTTTCGTGTATTGAATAATTGAATCTCAATATTTTCTGTCCCTGTATATCGCAGATGCATTTCGCAGGTCTAGACATGAAGAAAATATTTTCGTATGTAGCGAAAATATGGAATGTAAGAATAACACGAATGTTATTACGAACGGTGTGCGTCGCCAAACTTATCGGTAGAAGTAAAATAAACCGTAATGAAATATGGTGCGAAGATATTTTTGATATCTACAATGAAATATAACAAAAACTAACTTTAAGATGTTACCAATATATATCCGTACATCATATCGCATGAATCGAACAAAAGCAATTGATCGGTATGGAAAGTTCAGTCGAGGCTGATGAGCTAAAAAAAATTTTCCCCTCGATTTCCAATTCCATCGCCGAACCGAAATACATTTATTTAGTTAGTCAATATCTCTAGAGCTTTTATACAGACTATTTGGTTGTTCATCGGAAGGAGAAAAAAAATTGCACCAATCAATTATTTTCAACGAAGTAAAAATTGCTGATGTGCTCACGAGGATGCCATGTAGGGAAGAAATCCGAAGAGAAAAGATGTCCGCAGGTGAAGTGTGTAGATATTGCGCATAAATAAATGGAATCCCGAAGGTCGGATTGGACCGAAAGTCGTAAATCGGTTGCCAGGATCGAGCGCAACGATGCATCAGCGCGGGTAAAGAGTTGTTCAAGACTCCCGGGGCGGATAAAAACAAGTGCATATCTATAATACGTAGGTAAGTACGTTGCATTATAGCGTAGTGATTCATAAAATATTTGGTCCGTGTATCTTCGAACGCATGCGCCCCGCGGTACTAGGCGTATAAATAATAATCAGAATAACGATAATAATAACTATGATAATAAAATAATTGCTCCAAGTGGCGGGTATACGTATAGGAGGTATAGGTACGTACGAGTAGTGCATGTGTACGCGTATATATCCACCCATCGTTCCTCTCCCCCTCGGAACAGTGGGGTGTCCTGACCGGGTGGCGTCTCGTTCGCTGGGTGGGTTGGGACCCCTCCCACCTTGTAACCGGGAGCTGCAGGAGCGCCAAGTCGGAGCTGGGGCGCCGACGCCCCCGAAGTACACAGTGTGGTGCGGCGTTTTAAAGTCCGACAGCGTAAAACAATAAATTGGTACTCACCCGGCGTAGGGAAAGCGGTCCCTGTCAGCAATTGCCCCCCTCAAGTAAGAAAAAAATGGCAGCTGCTGTAGCCGGATGGCGCGTACGACGAGTAGTAGAGGAGTAGGAGAGAGAGAAACACATCGGGAGTAGGAGTGCGATTCTCCGTCGTTACACACGGGGCTACCACCTCGTCTCGCACGCAGGCGCAGACACACGTATCCTTACGAGGAGGCAATGCGACACGCACACGATTAAAGGCGTCTTTACACATCGAGGTGGCCCGAGCCGGGGCTCTGTCGCGCTTACTTTCCGCGCAGACTTAAAAAGCGAAGTCAATTTTCCTCGGGGGCGGTGCCACCGAGGGCAGTGGGCGTGGTCTGTCCGGCCGGACAGGCTCCGCCCAAAGCAGTGTCGCTGGCGAGTCGTTTCGTTCTATCAGGAGGGGTAGCCTGCGGAAAGAGGGAGGGGGGCGTACCAACCGAGGGGTAGGGGGAAGCCAACCAACGACCATCCTGTCGAGTGAGGTCAGTCTGCCAGGCACTGGGTCTGTTACGAGGACCGTCTGTCCGCACGTCCGCGCGCGCTTTTCATTTCGCCGACACGATTTTTCAGCCACGTAAGACTACCGAACGCGAGGCGAACCCCTAGACTGAAAATCTATATACGATAAACGGGAAAAAAGAACGTGACGAAAACGTAACTGAAACGCAACCGGTACAGAGAAAAAGACTACGCGTTTTCTGACGACAAACGATAAATAGAGAATCTTCATCGAGACGGAAAAAGAAACATAAAATGAAGGTGTACATTTCGAACTTGTACACGGATAAAAAATGACAAATGAGTGCAGATAGATCGTCTCTATCGAAATTGTACCGCACCGATATTAAGATGACTGTTAGATGATCTTCGTGATCTTTCCCCGGGTATACATTTGAATAAGAAGATCTGAATAATAGAAATAATCATCAGTGCGTGACAAATGATGCAGATAAATGTACGTAGTTCGAAGTGTTCAAAAGACCATCGCAGGGGTTTTTTATGTGGGACAGGCGATAAAATACACGCGTGATGTTTGACCAAGTGCTTGAGCTGAAGTATCGGGATCAGCATCAGCATCGGCAAACGGTTATAAAATATTTCGTACCGCGTCCTAACAAGTTCGCCCAGTGATGCATCGTCAGAAATATTCGAACTCGATATATCTGCGTTATTACGCTTCAACTGCAAGGCTGATATAATAGAACCAAATTGTTGTGATACCACATCGAACGGATAATTATTATCGTTGAACGAGAAGCAAAAAGAAGTTACCAGAAGAAAGATAAGAGAAAAAAATAAAATAAAATAAAAATAAAAAGCTGTATCAACTGCAGCGGTCGCGGTTACTGCGCTGAAAAATAAGGGAGGGAATGTTGCTCGAGTCGCGAACTTTCGCCGGTAGGAAGAGACACGGACTGACAGCTCCGACAGGGACGAATACGCGGGGCGGTGGCGCCGAAGAAGAATCCTCCTGCTCGCGCCTCCACCTGCAGCAGGAGAAAATGCAAGGTACGGAGGCAACGGCGACTACCGCTGTCCCCGGTATCGCGGCGAGGTGCAACAGATCGGGCGACGAGGGCGACGACAGCTCAAGCCCTTCGCCCAACAGTAGCATTCCGGGAATATTGAATAACCTCAATAACAATTGCAACTCGAACAGACCATGCGCTACAGATTTCAGCATCGCGGCCATCATGGCGAGAAGGGACTCCAGGAATCAACAGCAACATCACCACGGAAGAAATTCACAGCAACAAGCCGTCGGCGGTGGAAAATTGCACCAGCATGGTAACGCGCCACATCTTTCCCTATAACTATTACCCGTATATATATTATATATATATATTTCACACAAACGACGACACAGTCTTTCCATCATTATCACAATCGTCGGCCTCATAACAGCTGAATTATACTGCGAGATTTTTTACTTTTCACTTGTTTCTCAATTCATTATAGGAGGAATCATTGTCCGGAATGAAGTTATCACTCGATAACTATGAGGCTGCAGTAGCCGCGACGCGACAATTTTTTCCTTCCACATGAGACCGATCAATTGCAACCCTTTATGCTACACGTTTTTCCGTTAAAAAATATTTGACGGCGATTTCCATCTACTAAATTATTGATCTGTACGAGCGCGGTTGGGGTCGTTTCACAACGTGTGAACATAATTGAAGTTGAATTTTTTCATACGTGTAACAACTGATGATTTTTTATACGTATCACAAATACGTGAATGAATATCGCGTTCACCGATCAGCGTGGATAAAAGTGCCTATAGCTTTCTCATCTTATCGCAAATGATGATGTGTAGGTACGCCCCGTACCGCGTTACATGTACCAGCAGCTATCCATGCGTATTGTAATGTGTATCATAATCGTCGCGTCGTCGCAAGGATAATTGGAACAGAGATTAAAAGCGATAATCGACGTATGCGCGATTCTAATTCAGTCGCAAAGTTCTACGCCAAGTATATCAACTTCATTCATACTTGTACACGACTCGTATATGTATATATTTTGCAGGAGTTTTTTTGAAAGGGCATTTTGCGAAAATTCAACCCTTTCGTGTAACCGCAGCAGCTGCATTAAATAGCTGCAGAAAATATGCAATGCGCTGCAGGCCTAATTGCGACCTTCAACGGGAGTCTCATATGCTGAATTTCAACGAGATTTTACAAATCTCGAACGAATAAATGCTCATCGCTAATTTTGGTTACATACGATTATGCATTACGCTGTAGATTATGTTACAGCGTCAAAGGTTATCGCGAAATATTGATGCGAATATACGCATTGATATATCGATGAAAATTTTCGCGTCGAAACCGCAACTGCAGAGGTTTTCAATGTGCAGTTGAACGTGGAATGAGACGAAAAATTTCAGAAAAAAAAGTAACGAAATCAAACGAATGGTGAAAAAAAAGAGCTACGCCCGATTGAAACCGCAGCACGGACAGACGTAACGCTCGTGTGCGTTTTATTGTCGTCGAGTTGTTACGACAAGCGTTTGGAACGTACAAGTTAACATGCCAAAGGGTGCAATAAATGCTTATCTCGTACGACGATATAATATGTACGTCAAACGTATAACCACAAAAATCGCGAAGAAACAACTCCAAAATGTAAAAGGGGGTGAATTATTATCCGACAAGTTTTCTCTCTGTATACGCTATAGCCGCGCAACGTATACGCGGTACACTCACACCTGTACGATAATCGTGCATATTTGCAGATATATTACACCCATATCATATCGCTCGCATACATAAAGCTGCTACGTAATAACTCATGCGATTTATACCCGCCAAAAATACGCGTATATATAAAGGGTGGCCAAAGTGTTTAATCTCATATCATCGGATATACATATATCTAGAAATTTGCATACGGCATTTTAAGAAGAATTCGAAAAAATTGATCATCCTGCTTTTATCCATAAAATTCTGAAACGCAAGCTCGATGAGAAATTGATCGATCGGACGACGATCGCCTCGTCAGCAGGACGAATTGATCGCAGAGGAAAAGCCGATAGTTACATATGAAAAGGAAAGTTTATGAATTTATAACCCTGGGCGGGTTCAATTGTACATATTTAATGCATCCGGATGGGCATATACATGTAACAAGAAGATTAACCTCACGGCAAATAATTCGTTTGGCGGATAATTCTGTATTTGGTTTATATAACAATCCGGTGCAGTAGAAATTGCGTGCAGTTAAACAGCACGCTTTTAGCGTGATGAGTGCATCGTAAAATATGCAATGCACAATATGTACTTCAACGTGCAGTGGATGAGCTCGGAGCAAAGGAAATTCTACTTGTGCAACGTATACGAATAAAGAATACGTGTATATCTATATTGTATATATATATACGTAAAATATATACGCCGTATATACACTAGTGTTTCTCCTCAATTCTACAACACGGAATCACGATTGATATGACTCGTTGAAAAATTATGATATATATTAGATTGGTCGTAATTTAATGTTAAAAAACAATAGTATCTTGGAAAATGAAATTTGTAACCAACGTATCGGTATGATATCCGGTATTTTATCGTATTGTAATTCGCGTCCAGGTACGGGCGATATCTATCAGATCCCGAAATAATGAGACACCTTATGTGTGGTCAGACACACCTTGCGGATCGACCTGTAAATTATCAACATATCCTTTGCATATTATATTATATAATTTTCGCCGTTGCCACAAGCCTAATAACCTGGCTCCGCGAATAATCTTTGATCGACACGAAATATTACACATATCGAATTCGTACCCATATGGGTATAACTGCTGTACGCAGATCATCAGTTTTGCCTATACATGTAATCAGCGTTTCACGTGTACAACAAATTTGGTAACAATAATATCATATCGGAGCGTCGTATAACGTGCGATATACATCAATCTCTAAATTATTCGACCGCGTCTTCGAATGTTCCGAGAATTCAAATCCCGGAAAGGCGCGGCCCACATCAACGTTCCAAATCATAGAGAGAAAAAAAAAACATCCAACCGACCACATTTCGCTGTTACACGAGATCGGGATGTTTCGATTTTCTCGTGGGTTACGTCCTTTCGTCTCCTAATGGTCCCCTTTAACAATAACCTAGCTTGGGTCTGAAATAAATAATAAATGTATATGCATCTATAGCTGACCGCAAGGGCCCTGTACCTGCCATCTGACCTATAAGCGTAACATAATCGTTGGACGCGATTCTCCTCCGATATAAATACGACGTGTTGGTTTAGCGGTGAGCCAGGTGCGCGGCCCCATAAAACGATCTTGATCGGTTGTTGGGCGAAGTAAGGAAAAAAGTGAAGAGTAAAAAGAAAGAAAGAAAGAACGAAAAAGAGAGGAAAACAAAAAAAAACAAATTCATCCAGAGTCTCGAGAAATGGGAATGAGAAATAAGACCTGGCGCTGCAACTGCCGTGCGCCGCGCCACCGTAGGTGCCAACCAAATACCGACCAGCCGGCCTTAACTACTGTCGGAATGAGCCCTATCTCCTCCGGGATCGGAAGCCCACTGGGTCCTTGTTTACAAAACATTACAATTTACGCGGGGACCAACACGGAAAGCCACCATTAATTTATTAGCCCGGTCTCTAGCTGCGGCTGAGGCTCCGGGCTCCGGTAGAGTTGTTGGGTCCTAATCGGGGCCCATAAAGCCCTGCAACTCTATAATAACATTTGTTCATACGAAGCTCCTATCACCTTCATTTTCTATGACCTGTCAATCGTACCTGAAGGCATCGGCGTTCTGCGATAAAACTCCGCTATCCAAATTCTCTTAGAGATATTTTACTGCACAAAAATAATGCACCTTCGTCGTAACGATCCCGCGAACGATTAGGAGCATATATCTACATATAGTTTATGTGTGGCAAAAACTTTGCCAACCCTTAGAAATCTCGCGGTATTTCGAAAGGGATAGTATTTTTCACGTTTTTTTCCATCAAACCTTATCTCTAATAGTTTGTACAAAGAAAAAAGAAAAAATAAAAAATTTCTCTTTTTTCAAACCGTATACCTTTTTTGAATTTTTTCGTCAATGAAAAGTACATTCAACATCGTCCACCCCGTATATATTTATATAACTAATGTAGCCGAGCTTTAACTTTATTGTGAGGTGGCTGTAAACACGGTATTGCGGAGATGTGTATAATATAAAATAGGTTTTCGTACATAAAATTAGGTATATTGTAGATACGATATGCGCGTGTAGGTATGTGGTCGTGCAGGTAGGTAATAGCCGAGGTACGGTACGGGGGCACGAGCAGGTATAGCCACGCGGTGCTCTTCGCCTATAACTGAGTCATTGGATGGTCAGTTATAACATCGGAGGGCCGAAAGCCTTTAAACTTTTAATTTAGAGCTCGAAAAACTGAGATGCCATTTAGTTCTTAATCTCACGATAGCTCCTAGCTCCGCGGTGATGCGTATTTATTATACGCACACATGTATATATATAAACTACCACTATGTCCGTATATATAGCTGCAGGCGTTCACCAGCGTCTACCCGTATTTAAGCCCTTTTACATATATATGTATATACTTAATACATATAATATAATGTACATAAATATATATAAATATATCGCTGCTACTCGTCTTCGAGAGGATGAAGTCCGTGCATATATTATCGTACACACATAGGCGTCGCATACGTGTGTGTAGGAAATATACCTAGGACATACGCGAACACAGGTAATTCCGGTTGCACCGATCGACCGTGTCGTTCGGTTTTAATTATCATTCATTTAGCAGTATATATGATTCACCCAAGATGCGGCAATCTATTAATCAATTGTTTATGTTACGTTTATATGACGGTTTCAGAAAATTACGAGCAATATTCGTTCGTCTGTGAAAATTGATAAGAAAAAAAGAACGGGAAAAGAAAATCGATGACAATTAGCGCGAGCTTCGTCTTACCGTATACTCGTCGTTATATCGTTGTTATATAATCAACGATATTACGTCCAACGATCCGGGAATTCAAATGACATTTCTACAAAATTACGCTACCGAGAAGATTCTTTTTTTACCTTTGCTCCGAAAAATTGTGATCCAGTTGGAGCTCGGAAATATCATGTTCATAGGCATTATCGTCCCGGCACAGCGTTTCACGTGGTAATACACGCGCATTCGTGTATCATATATACATACCTAATATACGGCCGACGATAATGAGTGAAGTATTTTTAAATACTTGCTCTACCTTGACGTATAAATCTTGTCCCGTGCTCGCATTTAGTATAAGTCACGAGGCATTAAGTGGCATGTAAATTTGGACGCCTTAATTAAGCCAATTATAGATATGTGTATAATACCCATTCTATGTTACGTATATGTAACCACACGCACACACACACGTACAGGTAACTTACCGTATATACCAGATAAATTATTTGAAAATTCACGGGGTCTGCATATGATAATTATTTATTCTAAAACAAATCAGTTCTCGGATGGAGACGAGAAAAATATTCGCGGCGTATCGAGGGTCATTTAAACTTACGATCAGTGGTTCGTTGCAGCGTATAATTAATTTTCTATGCAAAACAGAACTCACCCAAACGGAACCGCATCCGCGTACAGTTTGACGAATGCTCGAAGAAATTTCCTACCGCCGATAGCACATCGACACTCACTGTACAGTGGCAACTGCGAAAGGAATATATGTATATGTATATATCACTTCGCGTGTAATATCCCGCATGTAACAATCACCAGCTACCCCGCGGCTCCAGGTCTTGCGGAGAACTGAAGAGTACGCACAGAGTAGGTATAACTAACAATAAGTACGAGATACACCGATGTTGTGTTCAGATTTATGCGTGAAACAAGGGAAACTGAAGTATACGTAGTATACCGAAGCAAACGATAATTGCGTAGTATACATTCATCTCTGTCTAACTCTGTTTACTCGGGTCGATTGACCTTATACCTGCGTCGCGAAAAGCAAAACAAAGAACTAGCACGGTAAAGTAAGAACGTAAAATGCTTGAGCTTGCGACTTGTAGTATAGAAATAAATATAATGAAATTTTTCAATGACTCGAAATACGTATTTTTGTTAACGAACGTTGGAAAATTAAGAAATTTCCTTCGAATCGACCAAATGCATCCGATATTAAATATGATTTATAGTTTGCCGGACTTCGCTATTCAATTTTTCACCATAACAAACCATTTTCATATCATTAAAATTATTATTTATACCATACCATATACGTAGACATAAAAATTTGTTTAGGAAGGAAGTGGTGTATGGATATAACGAGGAGGCGTTTCCTAACATACACATTATACATATAGAATATCCCACATCCGATGTATAAGTACACTTTCTTATGATAATGAAAATCAGAAGAAAAAGTTTGTTTTTTTTTTATTTCATATTTTTGACCGAATATGCACATAAATGTGTATGCGGGAATTCGAAAAAAAAAAAAAAAATTCTCACGCCATACACCGGGCGTCGCATAATTCGGATAATTTTTATTAAATAAATTTCATCGTGCAGACTGTATCAAATGTATAGGCTGTATTATGACGCGCGTATGCGACTGCAGGTTCCTTTCTCGATTCGTTTCGGTGTATTACAAAAGATTTCCTTCCTCTCCTCCGTGCGATAATATAATGCGAGCATATATCGCACGTGACGAAGCTCCTTTCCATTGGCTGTGCACGAGTCTACTGCAGCAAAAATGTGCAGTTTTTTTCCAAGGCAAAATTGACAAAACACACGTCATTACAGAAGGGTGTTTTCTCGACCACGTTGGAGCGATTAGGACGCCATTAAGAAACGGCAAACATATTCGTTTGTTTGTTTGATATGCACGGCTAGATATTTGCAAATTTTTACGCTGGATTGGCGCCTTGTTCAAGAATAATGTTCCATTGTTTCTGCATTCGACTGCAGCCACGGGGGATATCTGTTTGGAAGCAATGGGATGTTTGAAAATAAATTTCTCGAGAGAAATTCCATCTGTCCAGCTGTATCTGCAGCGGTGTACGCCGTCTACTCCGCGGACCTTTCAGGTTACGCATATTCGGCTCTATTAAACACGAAGGAAACCAATCGCCATTTTGGTTTCTAAATCCGCGTCATAGCTGGTATAACGTTGCAAAGACTTTACGCGATACAGATCCAGTTAAAGTTACTAGGTACACACGACTCATACACATTAGAAAACATTTCTAAACTATAAATTCGGTATACGTTTTATCGTACGACTCGAAATTAGTGGAAAAGTTACCTGCGTTACACGTGGGCAATTTTTTTTATTACGGCCGGCGCAGCTGCTGCGAAAAATTTCATACGTAGGTACGGTGGATGCGGGATGTGTTTTTCATTTTTTTTTTTTCTCTCGTTTTCTCAGCGTTTTTTTATTCAGCATAGTTGGTATCTATTTTACGGTGCGAATCGAATCAATCATCCGGGCGTGTATGTTTATATTTATTCATTTATCGCATGCCTATATAACTATACGCTTTGCATAATATGGTCTATTATATTATACGTTATACATATAAGGATGTACGGTTATAATGAGTATGATCCGCGTGATTAATTATTAACCATACGCGTGATAGTTAACTTGAAACTCACGTATATTATCGCGAGACGTATAGAGGTAATAAATAACATAAACTCACCATGTATACTTATTATGTAACCTGCGATAAGTATACATATGTATTGCGGATATTTTTCATTCCCCGTATAAAATATTCAAAATGGCAATTGATTTTTTAATCCACAAACGAGTACCACATTATTTATCGCACGATGAACGTTCAATCAACACTTTTCACGCGCGCCATTATATTTAGAATTTTATGAGCTTTCGATTTTACAATCTACCGATTCGATTTCCCCCCCGTGTGCGATAAACTCTCGATAATGACATTCGACAAAAATTAACCGGCGATTCTTAAAATCTCACCAATTGTTCGATATTTTTTTTATTTCTCTTTGAATGAGAAAATTATTTATTCTTCGAACCTAATGATATTTCGTTGATCGATAGTCGGCAGAATTCGTCAATCAGAATATACGAAATTGTTATTTTTCTCTCCTCCAGTTTTCGCTCTGGCGAATAATAAAAAACGTAAATCTATTTTCTGCCGTACTTTATTGTCTTACCGTACGCAGTTATCGCATAAATAGACCGAGGAGACGCGAAAAAAAAAAGATGCCAATAATAAAAATAAATTAAAGAGAGACGTTTGTTCTCGTATCACTACATACATCATCATATATTATCGCAAGGTATATAATGGAAATATTGATGTCTCAATTTCAAACGTGATATATACACGTATACGGTTTTTATACTATTATTCGACGAGGATTGAATGTACATCAACTGCGTTCGAACGTGTGTGTAGGTAACAATGATATTTCTTTCTATTTCCTTTTTTTTAATTTTATTCTTGCGTTTCTCTTTCTTCGATTTTCTTCGACACTGTACCGACGGTCTACTCGTACGCGTACATACATCTATACCTACTTATGCAGCACAGAACATTACAAGCGCAGTTGAAATTTTTTGTGCCACTACACGAGAGGTGAAAATAAAATACCGACGGACAAACAATGCACCCTAGAATATAATATAACGTACGTCTCAATTTTAAGATTTTTTACCCAAGCGACACTGCATATCACGAACATGGACTCGATCCGAATCTACATAGCTTGTATATATGATATGAAAAATGCTGAACTTCGTCTCACCGGGGACGGAGGTGTCGTTGCTCCCACGAATATCGATCGTCTCGATAACTAATAGAGAAAAAGAGGGAAAATTTCAAAAAAAAATAAAATAAAATACATATAAATGAAAAGGTGAAAGATTGCGTAACTGAAGAAGCGAATGTTTTTGAAATTTTACAGAAAGAGAACCAGGTGGTTCGGGAGTCGCGAGGGTGAGACCGCCTCCCTCCGATCCGGCGGTTGACACGGAAGAGGAACCGGAAACCGACGACGCAGGGAGCAGCAGTGGCAAGGCTGCGTCTCCTACCAATCCGCTGCTACAGGAACGATCCAATTGCGAGGAACTGAGACACGTCGTATGTCACCTAGAGACGAAGGAACTCTGGGACAAGTTCAACAAGCTCGGCACAGAGATGATTATCACCAAGACGGGACGGTGCGTAGCTCCGAAATATATTACCCTTTTTTAATGCACTATACATCACCGGAAAAATCTCGTTTTCTCTCCTCCCCTATCTCTACGACCGAATGCGAGAGAGTCGCCACGTACACGTATATACCTTCGACATTCCGTACGTCGATTCGATCGTTTACGATACTGTGAAATAGGTACTCGGTATCTCTCTAATTAACTTTCACGTAGTTCTTTCCGTTTTTTTTGCCGAAATAACTTTTGCGGCTGTTGGAAATTAGATGAATCGAGAAAATAGAAAAAAATGCAACAATTGCAGATGGCATTATTGACTCTGAAGATACTTTTGCGTATAATTACAAATATTTCGCTTTCATACGACCGACGTATGATATCGTCGCGATATAATTCAAACGGTTCGCGATGGACACCGACTGACTGTGCGGGTAATAATTCTTTCGAATGTCTTACAATCTTATTCCACTTGTACGAGTGTCTATAATATACCTATGCTAATATACTAATCGGCGTACCACGTATGTAACAATATTAATACCTCGTGTTCGCGGCAACAGTTGTGCAGTTCACACACAATTTCCAATTCCACCAGCGCTACTAATTTTATCCTCTCAATATAATGAAATAATTACCTATTCAAATATTCCGTAATAGCCGTAGCCGCGGTATACCTCTCAGTTTTATTAACGAAAATTTTTTTTTCGTTTTTTTCTCCTTCTTTCGCCCAATTATAAAACTGCGAGAATTTCTTCAAACTGCGAGTAGATAGGTATAATGTAGGCAGTACATATGTACATACGTTTGCCGTGTGTAATAAAAATCCTTACTCCGAAGATAAAAATTTTCTTCTTTCGTGTGTATAATATGTAAATACATATCTTACGTGAGAAAACAAAGCGAAACATGCGGAGATGGTAAGAACAAAAAAGAACCGAACGACCAAAAAAATCAAATGAGATGGAACGAATGGAAAAAAAAAGAGTATAAAAGAATTACGGAAAAATTGTAAAGAAAACGACGATGAAAATAAATTCTCAATACCGAATAAACACACGCAGAGATGAACAAAGGGTATCTTTGTCGATTTGCGTTCATACTCGTCGCGGTCCTGCGCGTGTTACGCGTTATATATTTCATTACCATGCGATACTTAGACGTATAAAATACGGGCGGCCGCTGAGCAATGGCGGATTTAAAGTCGTCGTAAAAACGCTTCGGGTGTATGTATTTAGTTTTCTCGTTCGAGTCCCCGCGCCGCATCTCATGTGTACACCTGCGGCCGTCCTGCCCGTCTGCCCGCCTGCCTGACGACGACGACGACGACGACGACGGGGCGGTGATGACGATGACGATGACGAACCAACGTCCCGCGATCAACTGGCGGTCAACCGCAAGAGACGCGCGGCCACGGTTCGGAGGCAAACTCACCCCCGCCGAACACGCGAGTAACGCGGTACACGAGTATTCGTTCTTCTGCTCAGATGCGGTCGCAACGGGCCTGCGACATCGCTTTTGTCGTCGTGTACCGGTAATACGAAGATTCCACCAATATCTCGCCGATCTTCCCGTTCCTGCTGTCGCTGTAGCTGTAGCCGCCGCCGCTGCACACGGCAGATAGTCGGAGGCGAACATTAATACCGTGTCGGGCCCCCCGCTGGTCGAGCACCGAACCGCGGGGACACCCGCCGATCTTATCTCCGACTCCTTCCTCCTCCCTCCTATCTCCTTCTCACCAACGACTCCGAGCCACTCCCGCAGCTCCTCTTTTCCAACGTCCCGAGACCAAAGTCGCGTCGTCCTCGATCCTCCTCCTTATCCTGTAATGTAAAAGCTGTGGCTCCGACTGCATTCACGGTATGCATTCATCCCGCTCGCGTTAGGGTCGTGAGTAATGCTTTTATTTATCAAAACGTCCTTTGTTAATGAATTGAGGCGCGGAAGGGGGGGTTGGGGGATGGTGCCGACGACTCGCTATGTTCCGCTACGCGTGTACCACCTCCTATATACACGTATACCTCCGCAACCGCGCGGGTCGTTTTATTTTCGACTTTTTTTTTTTCTCTACACAGCGTACGACGTGGGAACCCCGGGAGCTGGGAATGGCGGGATGTATATTAATATAGATATATCATACGGGTGTGTATGTATACTTGTATCTTATTTTCTTCACGGCGTCACAATTTCTCCATAGCGTTTATATCGTATGAGCTTCGCGAAAATTTTAATGGAGAAAATGATAGCGGCGACCAGCGGTGAAATTATTTCTTCTCCACCCGAAGCGAAAATTTTATCTCACGGATTTCGACGCATCATATTTTTAGCTCACAATCGGATATAAAGCGAACGATATAAGCTACTGTACTTTGATTCCGACAATGCGAAAGAAAAAATCGATCGGCGAATGTTCCGACTCGAAGACTCCGCCATTTTACATCGTGGATACCGATTCGAATCATTCGCCTTTTTTTAAAGTTACTGGCAGGAGTTTTTTTTTTTTTTTTTCTTTTTGTCAAGTTTTTCTCATCGTTATATCCCAACGAAAATAATTGGCGATAACTCGATCAATTTTGTTGATAGATCAACTTCGCTTGTAAAATTCAGATTCCTGAGATCAAGATATTCAAGAATACCTGCATAGAAGCCCCGAATAAAAAAATGTCGAAGTTCGGCTCCAATTTTGAGAGAAATCTAAGGCTATGATCTTGGCAATTTTTGGATTCAGTTGAAAAACCATACTACTTGACTGAGATGTTTGAAAAATTGAAACTTCAACCCCTTCTCAGCTAATCAGCAATCGGCACGATTCAGTAATTTCGAAAAGTCCGAAATTCCTGTTAACTTCAAAAATGAGACGAGATCAGGTTCGAAAAAATGACGTCAGCCGGTACGAGACAATAAACCGTACCGCCTCGATATACATACAAGTGTCGAAAAAAATGATACGGGTGAAGCATGCACTCACGTAATACCTATAGTCACGTTACAAGTTGACGGACGAAGGGAGCGACGAGCATGCGGCGTCGCGACGCGCGACGGGTAGGAGAGATCCGATTACCGCGCGACGCGCGCGAGGATATATATTCAAAGTCGCAGCGTAGCGGTCTTCCGCTAATTTTTAACCCTCCCGAAATGATCGACGCGATATTTTCTACAGGCGTGCGGAACGCGTCGAGGGTGCTGCGGACGATTAGACGCGCGGCGCTCCATCCGATGTATAATTACCTTGCGTCGCGCGTACCAATTTTTTTCTTTCCCCTCCATCTTCTCGTTCGTGCGATATTCTCCCGTTCATCTTTCTTTTTCCATAACGCATCGCTAAACACGTTTCTCGACGGCCTGTGGATACGCCGATTTTTTAAAGATTGTAGAAAAAAAATAAAACAAAAACGCGGTAGTTCGACGACCGTTTTCTCAGTGGAACGTTCTTCGAACGAGAGTCCACGGTAGATCGGCCGCCCCGTCGCCCTGAGCTACGTCGTACGTATAACTAATGGATTCATCGGAGTCAATGTATAACAATTTATAACGCGTTATAACGCTATTATAATAATTTAGTGAGCGGCAATATAATTTGAAAGCGATTGAGAGGTCGCGTGAAAAGCGGCGGGGTGCAACTTCGTTCCTCGAGATTAGGGTCGTCTATTATTATTAATCTAGAGTTGCCCGCACTCTGCCGTCTGAAGTCGGTTTCATCGTGACCGGGGAGAGTGGCTTCCTCCTCTTTCGAAAAACCCCGATGAAATTTGGTACATTTTTTCATCCAATAATCACGTGATCGTTTCAGACGAAGCTTCGAAGATGGAGATTCGCGAAATCTATCGGATAATAAGAGACAATTTTTACGAGCAAAATAATTTTGTTTTTTCGACAGCGTTCGTAAAATCCGAGAGTTTCGACTCTCGGGGGTGAAATTTCTAACGACATCAGGCATCCCTCGAGTGATGAATTTCCGCAATCTCTGCGCACGACGAACGAAAACGTATAAATTTTTGTAATTTCTGACCTGTCCCGTCGTAGGCGGATGTTCCCGACCTGTCGCGTGTCCTTCAGCGGGCTGAGGGCGGAGGGTCGATACGCGGTGCTGATGGACATCGTACCAGTGGACAACAAGAGGTACCGATACGCCTACCACAGGAGCTCTTGGCTCGTCGCCGGGAAGGCAGATCCACCGGCGCCGGCACGCCTCTACCTTCATCCGGACTCGCCCTTCACCGGGGAACAGCTGCGCAAGCAGGTCGTCTCCTTCGAGAAGGTCAAACTCACCAACAACGATTTGGACAAACTTGGGCACGTGAGTGTCACTCATTATACCCTGATCCACGGAGCTCCTCTAGCTTCCGGTTTCGCCGATCTGATCGCCGATGAATATCGAATATTCTCTCGGTGTAACATCCGGTGATCGGGGTTATTCATTGACGGGAGTTTTCGAGATCATTTTATTTTTTAATCGAGAGAAAATACGAGTATTTCAAATTCGATACGCAAGTACGAGCTGTTATGAAATTCGATCAATGGGCGAATATCCTCGAGAGGAATAACCAGGAAGCTATTGCAATTTCCGATCTCGAAAAATTATTCTCTAGGAATCCGCACTTGACATCGTATTTTTTTGGTCGAAGCGAATTAATCGTTCGAAATTCCGATTACAGCTGGTGTTGAATTCGATGCACAAATATCAGCCCCGTATCCACCTGGTGATTCGTCCGGATTCCGGTGCCGGAGGGCCCATTTTGGACCTCGAACAGGAGCCCTATAAAACGTTCGTCTTCCCCGAGGCCATTTTCACAGCTGTCACCGCCTATCAAAATCAACTGGTGAGTATCAATCATTTTTTATCCCTAAGAAAATACTTCGTCGCACACCTCGCGGCTCACATCAGTCGTATAATACTCGTCAATTGTTGAATCGAGTTTACCGCGGGCGTAAGAAGTATAAATAAATATGAAATAATTAATAACGCGGCTCGAGAACCGGATGGGCGTAACTCGTGGAAACGCGTGGAGGAGAATATCGAAAAATAATTAGAAAAATCCCGTTGCGCGTGCAACGCGCGTTGTCCGAGGAACTAGTGTAACCCGCAGCCCGCCCCCAAAGTTTCGTATACGCGATCCAACCTCAATTGACGGCGATGAGGTGAGCGGGACAAAAGCGTTCAACGTGAACCTGATTTGAAAACGATCGCTGAATAATTAACAGGAAGAAAGGCGAGTGCGGCGATGACCACGTGTACAACGTTAGACGCCCGGATTAAAAGTGGCTATAATAGTTAATACCTGCCAACCTACTTACTCAAGTTTTCTTCGAATACAGAAGGTTCATTTGTCAGTCTTAATGCGCCGTCCAACGGTTCCTCATAGTTTAAAATGGAGATTATTCCTAGCAAAGATCTACACACGTACCAACAACTTCTAGTATATACGGTAGCGTAAACACGCGGAGTGATAAATTATACGATGCGACGGTGCGGGGTGAAAAATACCAACATGCCACGTCTCCGGTTGTAGGTATTTGGAATTTTTCTTTCCAAAACATAAAATACGATTTTAAAAAGGAATTCCTTCTTTCTTTCACCGAATGGACCTATTCTTCTCGGAGTTTGCGCGAATCGCTTTCAGAATATTACATCGATGGTTGGGATGCGCGTTACCCAAACGACGAGAAAACACGTATACGTTGCGTACCGCGTTTTTTTTTTTTTTTTTGTTTTTTTTTTCTCTTTCCAGAAGCTGCACCGGTTGTAAATTTTTGACAGTTCGTCCAACGGCGGCGGAGATTATTTCTCTATCCGCGTATGAGTTAGAGCTACTCCGCGACTCTGCTGACAATTAAATTATGTTTCTACGAGGGTGTTTTGACTGCTGGTTTATGTTCTCGGTACGCGGACGAACCTCGTGACTATCCGCTCCGCGAGGCCCGTATACCTTTTCGTAAACAAATTCGTATAATTTTTCCCGACGGATTTCAAACTTCCAAACCACAAACATCAAAGCGGCGAAACATTTTAAACGCTCGCTGACGGTCGCTCATGGTTATGTGTAACACGAATAAGTTTATTATGTACACGAAACTGCTGGACCTGTGGTAGACCCCCGTCCGTACGCGTATAACACACGGAGCGAATGGTTTCTTCTTATCTCGCGAGAGAAACGAGACACCGTGAAAAAAAAAAAAAAAAAAAAGACAAAAGGAAACTTGGATCTTCCTGCGCCGGAGCTCGCAACTTTTAACGTTTCAAACGTTCGACATAATCAGGTTCTTCACCAACCGTATGAACATAATTTTCGCGTCGATCGGAAAATTTATCGATCAGAGAATCCGAAAATCGATCGAAATCAACGCAAAAGCGAAAGAATCCGCCTCGATTATTGGAATTTCGGATGTCGGAAGACGAACTCGGCGATTTTGGGGGTTGAATAAGGGGTTGTAACATCGGACGTGTAACGTAGTTAAGGGGGGCGGGGGGGGGGGGGGGGGGGGGGGGGGGTGCGCGATATCGAGCGGGGTGGAGCAGCTGGGGTGTAAGGCTACATAACTTCAAGGTTCGCGGAAGGTGTCCGGATCTGCATTATCGTATTTCACGAGCGTCGTTTAGAGGCGTGCGCGCGTGTGGTCCGGGTCGCCGACGTCGCCGGCATTCCCCGGTCGTCGCGGCGCTTCCTCCCTGTCGTATAATACCGCTGCGGAGACGCTACGCGCTTCTACATACCGCTGAAGACCTCCCCGTTCGCTGTCCGCGCGCGCGCGCGCGCGCGATATACCCGCGGCCGACAGAAAATCCATGGAATTTAGTTTACCAGCACGGATCTGTGATCTCGAGAGGTGACAATAGACGAATGGACCCGATGCGCTCGCGGCATCTGCGTGACGCCCCGCCGGACGGTTGGTTCTCCTTTCTCCGTTGTAACCGCGTGGCCGCGATGTGCCGCCGCTGGAAATTCCTCGCGCCGTTCTTGTTTTCCGCGCGATCCTCCTCCTTTTGCTTCGTTTTCTCTCTTTCCGCTTCTCTTTTCACGTTCCCGAATCGGTGCGGAGGGATGTGACGTAACTCGGTACGTGTAAGCCTACCGGCTTAGAAGAGCTCGCGTACGCGGAGCGGCGCGTGTTCGAGCGGGTGGTCCAGGTCGCGTCCCCATGCTGTATATACGACGATGACTGCTGCGACGCGCCCCGCCTAACCGTTGATGAAGATGATGAGGTGTGAAGAGATCTCTCCGGCAATTACCTCCGGCCAGTTTTCGTCCAACCGCGCGATGCCGCGCTCCTGCACCACATCCGAATATAATACGTATAACGGCGACGCTACTTCTCGTTCTCTTGACACTCTCGTGCTGTCGCGCGTACCTACGTCGTTTATTTTCTACCGCGTGTTGAATCGCCTCGAAGGTATTTCAAAACTCTCGTTATCGTCCCTGTCGTATTCGTCGACAAAGGCTTTCCCCCCCCCCCCCCCCCCCCTTCTCCTTTTTTCTCAGCTCTTGGCTTTTTTTTGTTTTCTACCTTCAATCTTCCCAAAGAATCCCACGTGTCTCACCGACACACGTCCGATGCCGCCGCTATTATTTTAGGGTCCTTAGTCGCCGTCCGATGCCGCGCGACAGCTATTACAGGAACATTGAGAAAATTTTGCTCTACAATCCTACGGTATTTCCGAAACAATTTACGTATGCACACGATACTTGTCATTATTTTCAACGAGTGACGACCGAAAGGTTAATTTTCATCGCATATTATATTAGCGCGACTCGAATCTACCGGAATGAGATTTTTCAATTATTTATTTTAACGTGACGGTAAATCGATTGACTTTCCAGTGATTTTTCACCCCATGACCCGAAACTCCGATATCCATCGTTTCCTCAACACCTTCACTCTCGGAGAAGTGGAGTTGATCTCGTGGAAAAATTTTATCCTGAATTTATGAAAAGATTTATACACATTTCAGCGAAACTGTATGCAATAATTATTAATGCCCCGAAGATAAAAGAGAAGTGGACTTTCCCCGCCAGAAGTAAGGAACGAATAGCAAAAAAAAAAGGAAAAAAATAAAAAAGAGATGAAAATAAAAAATAAATTACATCCGACGACCGAGGATCCGACATCTGTTATTCAGCATCCCGCTAACGTACGATGTAAAATATACACGAAGTTTGATACGATATCACATTTATGCCGGTCGTGGAGAGTTGACGTGTACTTTTCGGCATCCATCAACTTTCCGACGTCCCGACACATTCAGACGCGTCGCGTTAGTTTTTTGAAGGGGTTCATCGTGAGCGTTCATAATATATTTCGTCGTCTGTCTCAGAGCCATAGCTCCCGGGAGTTACTTAAACTTCTTTTCAGTGGTTGGGTATCTCCCCCCGCTGGGTCGTTGCGACGTTTCGCCCTCGTCGTCCCGTTTAACAGGATTTTTTTGTCCCAGCAGCACCGCGGCGAGCGCGTCACCGAGGAACTTCCCGTAGACCGAAAGAGCGACGGACGCGCCTCGTACCCTGGGCGCCCTGCTACGCGAACCATCACCAAAAGTCGTTTCATTTTTTGCACTTCCTTCTATGACTTTAGTTTTCGTAATGACCCTACGAGCGTTTCGCATCTCTTCAGCTGCTCTCTCTCTCTCTCTTTCTTTCTTTCTCTCTCTCTCTCTCTCGCTCCCTCGCATGTCATAATTCATAACTTAACTGCTGCAACCCCCTTACCCCCGCGCACCCCGTTTCTCTCTCTCTTTCTCTCGTTCTTTTCTCTTCATCCGATTCTTTTTTATTCGACTCGCTTTAAACCATTCTTAAGACACCCTGTCATCAGTGCGGGCGACGGGTGCGTTGTACGCCGCCATCTACGAATTTCTGTAAAACCGGAGTTCATGTATCAAAAATATACGTATACGTAGGGTGCGTTTCTTCTTCTTCGCTTCTCGCGGTGTCGGCAGCGGTGCTTAAAATATACGAATCCGTACTCGGAGATATCGAACAGTTTTTACACCGCGCCATCCGCGTACCGTGTGATGTCATTTGAAAAAAGTTCGTTTAACGGAACGTCAATTTTATTGCGACCCTTCTTTCAATCGATACCGTTCATTTCTGTGTTCGGAAGAATCTCGCGGATTAATAATTTTACCGTTGGTAAAAAAAACGACATTTTCTTCCACGATATTCGCCAATAATTATTGTTCGTTTTTCGAGACTTCTGCGACGAGTACTTCATCAAAAGCGAGGAAAACACGAGCGGTGAGAAATAACAAAATGGTGTCACAGCTGGCTGGGCGATTCGGCAGGTAATGCCTCATATCGCAAAAAAGATACGTACACGAGCTGAAATGAAAAGCAAATTATTTCCGATCCGCGAGACTTTTCTGTCGTTATATTTTCCAGCTGCAGAAAGTAGGTGCCGTATCTGATCACATGTGAATACCTTACCATTTTCGTACGTCGTCGTTGTTTTTTTTTTTTTTTTTCTCTTATAATTCAATCGACAATAGATGCGACGTTATACATAAGTATTTTTTATAGGTAGACGCTGCACCGTGCAGACGTCGTATAACGACTTGTTTTTCTCGTCAAGTTATTTATACACCTCTTCTATGGATCCCAAGAGTTACGGGTATAAAATAACGAAAAGACAGAAGAGTCGCAGTCGAGACGCGAGTTTGGGAAGTAAAAATTCACACTCACGTATCGCGTCGCGACTATTACGAAAAACTCGCGCGACGAATCGACGTTTCAACCGAAAATGTCGATTGGAAATTTCCTAGAGAAATCGCCGACCCTTGAACATAAAATTAAATAAAACCGCGTCGAAATCGATTCACGCGGAATATTGAATGGTGGGCTTCAAAAAAAAAAAAAAAAAAAAACGAGCTCGCACACACGATGTTGGAAAACTTTTAAAAGACGTACACGTCGCGCCTCGTTATACTCATTTATATCGTAACATTTTTTTTTTCCTATTTTTTTCGGAGCGAACTTCCGCATTTTTACCCCGGAAGTAAAAAGAACCTGCAGCACGACGGGTGAGCATGTAAATATGTTGGGTATATATCGTTGGAAATTTTGTATTTTGTATTTTTTTTTTTACAATTTCCACCACATGTAACAGTCAAAATACAGGGTGCGCCTCGTTAAGATCTTGCCGCTAGAGTTAAAACTCGCTATTAGTACGGGTCTCATTCGTTACCCAGTTCATTAAAATCGGTGACATATAACCCCGCGCGAAGGTGTTTTGAAAAATGAGTTCAATCTATTACCGAGCGTGAACGCGGATCGTCGAACAAAATAAGTTGGAAAAAAATCGTACAACCAAATTTGACGGGGTCGCGAGTATCGCTTATCCGCCAAATAATCGCCATCCGCATCGGTTTTCGACGCGCTCGAGTGAAATGGAAAATCGCAGGAGGGGGTTGATTCCGAACGTCGAGGGTCGGAAAGACGGGATGCGCGTACATCGTCCGGCGGCACTCAAACAAGTCGGCGATGTATAATTAGCCGGCGTTACGATAAGGCGGGCAAATTTTCTTCTTTTCCGCGCCCCCCCCCGCGCTCGGGTTTTTTTCGACGGCACGGGGCGCGTGGGTGGGGGTCAAAGGAGGAGGCGATGGTTTTAGTGGCTGCAGGCGTCGCCGTCGGCGACTGAGCGAAAGAAAACATAAATAATCGGGCTCAAATGAGACAGCGGCCCGAAGCCACACACGGCGACGACGTCAGCGGCACGGAGTCGGTCGTCTCCTTTTGCTCGGTAGGTATCGGGCGGTGGTACGCGTAGAGTCGGAGGACGCGGTCACCGCGAGCCGAGATATACTCTCATAATGACTCACGTACGTACTAGCGAGCGAGGGAGACGCGGTGCCGCTGCACGCGGTGATCTCCGAGACTGTAATACGACGACTTTACCGAACGAAACGAAACGAAACGAAACGCAACGCACTCTTCAATGAGTGTATCTCTATTAAATCTTAAAATAGAAGAGACCCGCACCGCCTTCCAAAGTATACGATATCCCATACGAGATACACTTGACGCGAAAGTTCGGACGAAACTCCATAGCTCGCTCCGGTGGGTTACAACGTAATTTTCTGCCCCGCGCCGAACCGAGGAGTAGAGGTGGTAATATAACTAATATGTTGAATTATCGTCGTCCGCGCCAAGCCTATATTCCTGTGCGTACGCCGTTAACTTGGCTATATCATAATTAGCGCTGTTTGCTTTACGCTACACGCGTATGTTACAAGTGGTACGAAATACTGCGTATGGGCGACGAATTTTCGAGTCGGAAATAAAAGTTGGGTCCCATCGGCGGCCAACTTTCTCACTTGGAACGACGAGGAACAAAGAAGTTTTTTCGGATTCACCGAAAATTTCACGTCCGTTCTCGAATTGGGAATTTTCCCAAATTTCAGAACTTCAAAGAAAAGTCTTCCGTCTATAAATTCTACGAGCGAAAGAGTTTGCCAACTCTTATTCGCCTTCGAGAATTATTTTCTTCTCTTTTTTGGCCCCACCGTCTACGGAAATTGGAACCTCAACACATGCCAATCGTAACTATGGGCACGAATTTCGAAACTGAGGCCCTTCTGGAGCAGCAAAAATTCACTCGATAAAAAACTCGTCGCCACAAGGGTGCGATTATTCGCATTTGTTTGGTGAAAATTTGGATTCGTTCTACTCGTCGATTCGAGAATGAATCGAGAAACATGTCGGTCGTTTGAAAGGAGAGGTGTTCCATCGCCTCTATATTTGCCTATAACGTGGCGCGCGGGTTCGATCGCGACGAACGGACATGGGGGAATTATATTGTCCTGTGCGATGCGGCACACGGTGGCGATCCGTCCCGTGATGTTCTCCATTTATTAGCGTCGTCGTAACTAGAAGTTGATGCCGGTAATTAATGGGCGATTACACGTGTACGTTAACGGTACACCGTCGGAAATAGATACACCGGTGTATAGGTAGAACCGGGTACGGGTAACTATCCATGGCGAGTCTGAATAAAAATCATTCACGAAACATTGTTGGTCGATTATCCTTTCTAATTTCTTTCGTCGGTCGACCACCGGTGCACCTAAATTTCCACACTGGATTCCATGGGAGAGAGCGATTCTCGACCCACTAATTGCCCGTAAAGCAACAATCGTCGATCGGACCTCAAATTTCCCATTGATTTTACGCTGGGAACCGGTAAAAACTCTAGGCAGATATATTACACGATTCTATGCATGCTAAGCTGACATATGACTGGGGAAAAACAGGAATCGCAGTATTGTCGAGGTTTTCGATAAAAAAAAATCTCAACTCTTTTTTTAAAAAATGCTTCGAATTCTGGAATGAAACGAAAATCTTTGGAGAATGTAACTCTAAGTTTCATCGAAGCAATCCGCGGAAAAAGCACGCGGAGACTTTGAAAAAGTGACTTTGAAAATTGTGGAATTCGTGAAATTTCGTGGTGACGTGAATTAGACAAGGTGAGGAAACGATATGTGTCGTTGTAAAATCATATATACACAAATGTGTCGTCGTGAAAAAAAAAAATTAATCGCGCCAATGAATTGGGTTTCCCAAAAGCGCAGCTTACCGCAATTCAACGTTGTCGCAATGCCGCGTACGAATGTCACGGTTCAATCCGATCGATGAAAAATTTCTGACTTCCAGGTGTGTACCCAAACCGTAAAATGGCGGAGGGCGGGAGTCGATCGATCGATATCGTCGTGGGGTGGTACGGATCGTTCGCGTCGGTTGATCCCCCGTTATCCTCGAATTAGCATTTCGGATATCGTTGTTTCCTGTGCTCAAAATTAGCGTGGAAATGCAAAATCGTAAAGTGTCGACTCGGCAGCGGCATGGGAAGCGGTCCAGATGTTTGGCTAATGATGTCAGCGGAATCGTTACCCAGCCCAGAAGAGGACCCGGACGAAAGAGTCTTATTACCCTACGGGCTAAGGCTTCGCTTTCGCCCTCCCCACGCGCTACCCGGTCGAACGAACGCCGGGGCTGCACGTGGTGGCTGGTACGCCGCGCGAACACCCAGTCTAATTGGACCACCCACTCGTTCACTTCGCCACACTATACACGTATACGTATACCCTTGGAGGCTCGCGAGCATCGCCTCCGTATTTCTCTCTTCGTCTCGTTCTCCTCCCCCCCGCGCCGATCCTTTCCTCGAACCCTTGACGCCCCGGGTACTTCACGGGGTTTGACAACGTTTAAATAAACCAATTTGGTGAAGAGCTTTTTTTCACCTATACATATATCCGCAAACCGTTCGCGATACTTTCCGTACGGTATAACGGGTGCAGCGACGGGAGCGATTAAAGAAACTGCGGAGGTTGTAAATTGAACAACCTTAAAGTTCGCGCTCGCTTATCGTGACGATGTGACACTTCGATACGTACGTCGCGGCGCTCTAAACGCTGCAGATATTTTCGAAAGACTTCGTCGAAATAGCGAAGTAGTTGCCTCAAATATTCACCTGAACTTCCGATTCTTTGTCACCGGAGGATGACGCGTCTGATCATTCTTCGAAACGTTCGAAGTTTCCAATACTGCAATACTGCTTCAAAGTTCGGCAACGTTTCCCAAAGACGACTCTTATTTCAAATCCGTCGTACAAGTTTTTTGAAGATCGTCATTCGATGGGGGAAAAAAAAAAAGTCCTCGGATTACGTGGATCTATTGAAAATTTTCAACGGTCTAATTTCGAAAACGATTGAGAACCTCCCTAATACAGATCGGCGTCGGATTCGTTGTAAAACTCCCTCTTTGGCGGTAAATTCGTCGACCGAAGTTGAATTGGGTCCAGGTCGCGAGCGAGCGTCGCCTCGTCGTCGTCCCTGTAACACCGTTCGGCACTCGGACGCGCGTGGCCCTCTTCTGACTATTATACTGCAGAAGGATAAGCGTGACTCGATTCTACGAGGGTGCAGAGACTTCGCCGGCGGTAAGAAGCTAAGGAGCCTCCTCTAATATCTCAAACGTCATCGTGCGCCCCTTTCGCTTCGCCTGTAGGCCGTAAACGTACGACTGCCGATCCTTCGGACGATATTCTCTGTGGATAACTTCGGAAAATGTGACGTCGGTCCGCGCTCGTGTACAAATCGAAATTTCATGATTAATTTCATGGAACGGTGTAAGCTGGTCGTAAAAGTTTCTCAAACGTAGACCGCGATTCCACTCGAAAATACATTTGTACGTGTTTCTCGTTTCATAATTATACATGGATATCCGGCTCACATATTTTGAAAATCGGAATTCACCAACGAAATGGATTTGACGGGGCGGATGATTTAGTTGGTTGTCAAACCCAAATACGGCGATATGGATCTTTTCTTAATTTGAGTAAATAATTTAGTTGAAAAAAAAAAAAAAAATTGTTGCTTAAACTTGAATATCGATCAGACGGACCCATGATATGGTAGCAGTCCGAACTATTATTACGAACTATTGAGATAGTATAAGCAACTAAATTTCTATTGACTTGAATGCATCTCAAGTTCGATTCGACTTGATCGATTGATTCAACTGGACATACTAAAACTGTTGATTCCATGACTCACATCTTTGATGTAAATCGCCAATATTTCGTCTGACTGACAATAAATTAAACCTCAACTACGTAAAATTATTACTAAAAATCCGTGCATTCGGTCCAATAAATCCTTTTTCCCCGTGCACCTACGATTATCGTGTAATATCTATCGATATTCGTGCAGTGTAATCGACTTTCGTTTTAATGAACTTTGCGCCTTTTCTGATTCCAGATAACAAAGTTGAAGATCGACAGTAATCCCTTCGCCAAGGGTTTCAGGGATTCTTCTCGTCTGACCGAATTCGAGAGGTGGGTATTATCAGCCGTCCAATAATTCTCGCTGCCCTCGCGATTAAGACGCTTTACGAGGGCGATTTAGTACAGCCTTAATTATCCACTTTGCCGACCACCTTCTCGTTCAAATGCAACGCAACTGTAATTTCCGACCAATTGACATCGGTCGAATTATCGCGCACCGCCCCTGACCAAAGTGTCGAATCGGTTGCTCCGCTATTTCCAAGAAAACTTTATCGCTTGCCGCGAACCGCGACCACTTTTCTAAAGTTTGCGTTTCGAACGCAAAATCGACGAATATCAAATCGGGGGAGGATACCGCACCTCAGCCCTACGCAGTTCCTAATCCTCAGCAATAACGTCGTATCTTTGTCGATTTTCAGAGAAACTATGGAATCGATGCTCGCCGAGCAGCAATATCTGCGTTCGCCGCTTCGCTTGTCCTACGAAATGGAACAACTTCAGGCCGGCACGGCGAGCAATCTGAGTCTCGAAGAGAAGGCTCTCTTGGCCGCTCGTTCCCAACTTTTTCTTCGGGCGGCGGCAGCCACCGCAGTTGGGCCTTACGCGCCCCTCGTTAACCCCGCATTGATGTATTCCGGCGCCGCTTCTTCGAGTCACCATCAGCAGCAGCAGCAGCAGCAGCAACAACAACAGCAGCAACAGCTCGGCCAACTTTGGTGGGCATCGTCGATCGGCTCTACTCTTTTTGCCGCGGCGCATCACCACCAACAACAACAATTACAAGCTGCGGCATCGAACGCCCAGCAGCAAGTATCCGGCGGACCCGCAGCTCCCCGACCGCTTTATCCTTCGGCCCTCGCCCTGGCGCACCACCGATTTTCCCCGTATCACACCTCGGCCGCAAATCCCGTAGGAATTTCCTCCTCCGCACCTTCCCCTTCGCCTTCCAGGAGGGCCACGCCCTCTCCGACCGACAGTCTCTGCCGCGAGGCACAGGATCTCTCACCTTCGTAGTCCCGGCACGCAATATATTCACAGTTGTACGGTCCTTCTGCGATTCCTTGATCGGCGGTAAGAAAAAAAACAAAAAAAACAAAAAAACAACCGCTACCTACTTCCCATTTCCGGATTATGTATTTTATTTTCATTTTCGTTTTCATTTTTTCTTTTTCCCTTTTCATTTTTTTCTCCATGTTCTGATCTGTACACCACGGTGATATTCATGTAAATAACTCATTATTGTAACGCGGTATAAAATTACGCCAGGTTATAAATGTTCTGTTAGTTACTTATACATAAATCGGTGAAATCGAATCGCCAATGACGATACATTTTCTCGAAAAACCGCAGTTTTTTTTTTTTTAATTTCTTTTTTAGACGGTATGATGAGAAGTTTATCATCCAGTACTATTTGTACATAATATCGACAGGTTTGTCCGCCTCCGCTAATGTATCATAAGCTGTATATTTCGTATCACATCAATTATTGTTATTGTTATTTATGTTCTATATAACCGCTTTTTATTGATATTGTTTAAATAATGTAAATTATATCTCCTCGACGCGAATAAACGAACACGTAACAGCGCTCGATAAAAAAAAAAAAAAAGAAAGATCCGCGATGGCTGAAATGAAGAATTTCGGGTCCTCGACGTCTACGACGAAAGATCAGGAGAAATTATTTCTAAATGAAATCAGGCGCATTGTTACAGAGATTTATGGAACAGGTTATATAAATTTCCAGGATCTCCTGAGATGCTGTACCAAAAAAATATTCAATCCGTATCTCGATGAAATATACCGATTCATAATAAGTCAGAATATAAAAGAGATGGTGAAACTCTCGATTTCTGCGCATACGCTAAAATATACCGATTCACGCATAATGAAGGAAGAAAATAAAAAATGAACTGATAGAAAAAAACCAAAAACCAAATAAAAATTTTTACATCGACCGTGTGATAAACCAAACATTCCTGGAAAATAATAAGGTAGGAGTAGCGAGGATGTATTTTGCACTGTTTTTACAATGAAATATTTACAGCGGATAATTATTATTGCTACCCACGATTAGAGTACTAGCATAGAACGTTATATTGTTAATGCTTGTGTTGTGAGAACGCATATCCTATCGCCGTGCAAGTTTTCCCCTTGTAAATATACCCAATAAATTCTTGTACTGAACATGAAATTTGATCATTTTCTTCTTCGTTCCTTTTTTCTCAATTAACCCGCAGCCTGCGTCGAAGTGGATTCAGGATGTTTCAGGATTCGCTGTTTTACTAAAAATAAACTCGACTAACTCTCGGAAACTAACGGACGCAATGAAATCCGGTGAAAAGTTTCATCTTATTTCAAGACGCGGACTTTGAACTGAGAGATTTTTTGCAAAATTTAATCAAATTAGAAATTGAAAATAAAATTCTGTAAAGATGTTGTTGCCGTCGAAGTGGAAGAGTGAGAGTCGTTCTTCGAAACACCCTTGATTATATCTGTGTAGATATAATATTCGTACTTCTCACGATGATATAATTAGGGTCAGAGTCGTTGCAAATCGACGCTGTAGGTGTTTTTGGCGAGCGCGATCCATTACGAAAATAAGGTGAAAGAAAAAAGAGAAAAGCGAAAATAAAATAAAATCAAAGAATAGGAGTAAGAAAATCTTACGGTTCTCGGGGGGGGGGGGGGGGGGGGGGGCGACGGTGTAATTCCAGGGTGAAAATGGTCCGAAGATGAGCTGGAACTAAAGCTGCGCGCACTTGGCCGAGCAGCAGTCATCCATCATCCCCAGTGCTGGTGGCTGGCCCAGAGGCTCCACGGGTACTAAATGCCCCCATTACCGACTCGATCCCAATTCCCATAAACCCATCTATATTATAATTTGCTAAATGCGCGCTCTGAACTTCGGTCTATTCCGAATCGGGGATTATATACGAACGGCTCTTCTTCGTCCAGCGCGGGCGGTGGAATATACGCCGTTCTTCTTCCCCCTCCGAAATTTTTTTTTTTTTTCTTGCCCCACAAGATGAAATCTCGGAAACTGAGAGAGAGAGAGAGAGATGAGGGGAGGATTGTTTCGGATAAAAATTGCTCCGTTAGAGGAGCAGGAAAACTTGACGGATCACAACGCGAGATAATCAAGCATTCTTAATTATCGCTTAGAACATCTTCAACGAGCTTCGAGACAAGTTCAACCAAAAAAATTGCTACCGACGATCACTCGGTTCCGATCTGACCGAGAGAGCCGAAACAAACGGCGATATAAAAATCAGACTTACACGCGAACATCGAACCAACTGTATACGTATAGCAAACGATGCGTCGTCTGCTCGATTTTCCACTCGTCCGACGACACTAATAGCAAAAGAGCATACGGTGACAGAGGTGAAAGGGTTGTTGCGGCGCGGGGCGGGGCGGGGCGGTGTATATCGGAGAATAAAATTAAACTTGGAGGGAGACCGTGCGCGCGTAAATGTTTTTCGTATTCTCTCGGGACGACGAGAGTACGGTATTATTAAGCTGTAGGCAAAAAGCTAGTTCTAATTTGTCCCCCGAACGATACACGACGGAGGGCGGTAATGTAGACTCGTAATGGTAATGGCTTCATGGATTCACCCCTGACGATGCACCTTGTAATATACCTCCGGAGAATAGGGGAAAAGGGAGCGCTCATTCTCAAGTGGGCATTGACAGCCTGGTTTCATATATTTTATCACACGCACGCCCCCCTTCCCCCCCTCCCCCCCACCCCGCACCCTGCACGGAAGGGTCCGGAATCGGTGGGTTTATTACGTAGATCGTCGGAAGCACGAGATTTCCGATATCGGTAGACGATTACGTTTCTATATCTCTCTGTAAGTAATAATGGAATCAATCGCGATCGTATAATAATGATAATCGAAGTTTCACGGAGGGGGGGAAAGAACCAGAAGGGCGTAACTCTCTCCTTTCATACACCGAATCGAATTTGAAGCTTTTTTTATTTTTTTCATAGCTTCCGAAAAGCTTACTCGTCTAGGATTATCCGCGTTGGAGCTTTGCGCGGTAATAATTTTTTAGCCTTTAGACGAGTTGGCGAAAATTTGACTGTCTGCGTTACACTTTGTTTTTTTTTTTTTTTCAGAGCTTCCGCGAGCATACGGCAGACGCGCGTCGAGGTGCTCGACGAAAATTGATTCGCGTGGCCCTTGCGGAGTAAAAAAAGAATAAGAATACGGAGAGAGAAAAAAAAAAAGAGTAAAATATTTGGAGCGTTGGTGTAACCGGTAGCGCATGGAATACCGTGCTGTGTTATATACACCTATATACTGTACATACGCAGAGACGTTTCGAGCGGCTATGAAGTTGTAAAAGTTGGCAATAAAGATTTTACTTTCATCCCTCATAAAAGCCAACTTATCGTATATTCAAGGCCCGCTCGCCTCATATATTATAAGCGAAATTCAAAAATAGCGTCTATGATGTCCATCTCAATTCTTGAAATCGTCACATTCGTTAGTTTTTTTTATTCGCTCATGTTCTTTTTTTCTTCTCTGGCCGATATACGAAGCGTCTTCCGCAACGATGTTCGATGCGGGTGTACGCTCTGAACGGTTAATCTCATTTTTCATTCCTCCATTTATATTATACCTGCAGATAATGAAAGGTTTTAAATTCCTGAAATTTGAACTTTTCCAATCAGCATTAGCCAAATGGGTATAATACCCATGGAGAAATTCGATATCGTCGGTGAAGGTAGACGACGTTGCATCGATTCGAGCGCGTTATACACCCGGTCCATATCGCCCGCGCGTATTACAGAGATTAGTTGTCGGAACCGGAGTAAATTATTGGTCGTCACGTGATCCTAGCTCGCGTTACTCTTATTGCATTCGGCGAATCGGTTCATGCGAGCCACGACTTTTGAACATTACGGGAATATCGGTGCGCGCGGGTACGATAAGTACTATAATTGCAAGCGAAAGATCCTCGGTGTATTTCGCTAGGAAACCATAGAACCTCTTCGAAATATCGGTGATAATGATTACGACTGATCTACACGGTGGGTTCGAAAAATCGACGAATTGAACGAAAAAAATTGAGCCTTCGCTGGTTTTTTTTTTTTTCTCGAGAATTCAAAAAATAGCCATCTTCGTTCGCCTATAACCACAGATTCGAGGGTGTCGGGGGTACGGGATCTGGAGATAATTTCGAAAAAACTAATCTCGGTGACGAGCTGATTATTCGAAATGATTTCGTCAGGCGTTTTTCGGCAGCGCGATCTCCGAAGTTTCACGTTCGTTTGAAACGTGGCGAGACTTTATACCGGTCCACCGTATAAATGCACAAGTTCCATGAATCTATAAACCGCGGACGCCCTACTTTCGAATACTCTAATTTGTTGAGCTCGTTTGTAAATCACAGTCCGTGCAGACCGTGCGGGCCGAATATACCATATGCTCGAGTGATGAAATTCGACGAAACATTAAAGTTCGTGGGGATTATTAACTCATTTTCTGTTGAGCAATCTGCGGATTCCCTCATACTCCCCGGTAATACCCGTTCACGTATAACGAGGTGCGGTCGTCAAAAATCTCAGCTGAAAGCAAACAACTGAATAAGCAGGTGGCGCACCGTAAGTTCGCGGTATCACCTCGGCGCGTATGATGCGCCTGGTACGCAGGTGTGATAATATTGTAATATCGAGGCGAGAACTGTACTCGGATTGCGTGCAGCCCCCCGAGTGGAATGGTTATTTGAACAAAAATCTTTTCCAACGGGAGGTGTGATTTTCGCGTCAGTTTGGGTAGCAAGAAATTGCCGAGGCAAAAAATAATAATAATATAGAAATAAAAATATCCGCGCGGCGCGGCGCGCATAGTAGGAAATTAGCGTAGTTTTAATGCGAAATGAAGGCATTATAAACCCATTAAGATAGCCGCCGCTTCGCGTGCAAGAACCTCTCCCTTTCCCCGACTCTTCTCACTCTCTCCCTTTATCTCTTTTTCTTCACTGTTTATTTGAATACACAAAACATCAACGGCTGAGCGACTACCGGCGCGCTCGTCTTTTTTCACCGCTGCCGCATCGTCGCGCGGAACGTACGTACGTACGGTACGAAGGAAGGAACGGCGAACTGGGCGCGCCGAGCAAGGGCTAATAACAACTTGGTTAACTGATGTGTGCGTCGCTCGCGGGACCGATGCTCATCCAGCGTGTCTGTTAAATCGTTAATTACCCCGCGAACGAGAGAACCGGGCGATACGGGGCCGCCGGCGAACTGCACTTCGTATGCAACGCGAAACGCCTACTTCCGCCGATGCGCGGGTATAGTAGCCGGCGTAAAATTCATACGGGTCTTTATGGTCTGCTCGCCTAGGTATGTACCTACCTACCTACCTACGTACGTACGTACCTGCGTCGCAACGCAACTGCGGAGTCGCGGTGTGACTTTCTCACTACTCGCACCGCTTGGGATGACCTCTTCGAGTCTATAGTGTAGATCTTCGCTCAAAGTTGTTCGAAGACACCCAGAGTTGCCCCGTTCGAACTATCCGGATTCGCCTCGAGTCGCGGAAAGTTAATCAAAGTCCACGAAGTCGCACTCGAATCCGATGCGGGATAAAGCTCTCAGAGTCGCGACGACGCTTCGTCGGAGTAACGCTGGGATTCGAGGGCATTCGGTCGATGGGAAACCCTTCGACGCACCGCGAGTTACCGAGATTAGCCCGCTCCGCGGTTTTACGCTCAATTTCCAAGTTGGAGTTTAATTCCCGTGGTGCACGCGTATACGTTTAACGTTGGAGGGATCATTTACACGCAGGTTGTTGCAAAATGCATTCCGCCGCGTGAGCGGGGCGCTGCACTTTGCACTTTGGATGTATTATTGGCCGGCCCCTGCATATGCTCCAACGTTCGAGAAACTGCGCCTACTAATTACTGCTGCAACAGAGAATCTTTTGCAGCCGAGACGATTGCCGCTTTCCGCGAACGTGCCAACGAGTCAATGATCCGATCCAATCGACTCGGTAACACGCGATCGCTGTGTATGCGAGCTAATAGCTCCGCCGGAGATTCCTTATACCTCGCTCCGATCGTTTCTCATTTAGTTTCTGGTTGTTTTTATTTTTATTTATTTATTTATTTTCGTTACGGAGCCGCGATGAAACCGTTTGAAAAATGAAGTCGGGTACTCTGTTTTGAAAGAATCGTTCGCCTACGAAATCAAGCGAGAAAAATTCATCGAAAACAGATGAAATCTGGGAATGAAACAATCGATCGACAGAGATCTGTGTAATTTGTTTGAAATTTTATAATTCCACCGACGCGGATTCACGTGGATTTTTTTTATTTTTATTTTTATTTTTTTATTTTTATAGAAAAGATTTTTATGACACTCAACTTGTTAATAACACAGACGAGTTAACGGCGGAAATGCAGGAAACAGGAAAACGAAGGATTTCTCGCATGTAATGAAGCAATGTTGAGTTCTTAAGAATCTTACGTATATTATCGCAGGCTCGATTATACGTAGGTATTTTCTGTTTTTTTTTTTCTCATTTCACCTCAACAACATTTTTACGTTTCATCGGAACGTCGATAATTGCGGAGGCATAAGCATCGACGAGCGATACACCGCGCCGATCGCTAAGATGATCGATTAATTCCTCAACAACGCTCGGCGTATGCCGCGATTGCGATCCGTGAACTGGTCAATTTACGTTTTCGAGCGAGTTCGGTTTTCAACCGGGTGAACGTGAGTCTGAGAAAGTTCGAACTGCAGTTTTTTATCGCCGTCGTTTCGTGCCGATCGTTCTTCCTCTTCTTCCCCATCGGCTGTAACCCCTCTGTCAACAAGGTGAGGGCCGAGTGCCACATTCGAAATGTACAATATTGGGAAGGAAGTTGATCACGCGATCACTCGTTGAGTTGGAAAATTATTGCGTCGAGTGCAGGTTTTCGTAAACGATTGAAAAAAAAAAAAGAAAAAAAAAAGAAATATTATCCATCTCTTTTTTCATGGAGAAAAAGAAAAAGTTTCACGAAAATTTGATGGTCGTATAAAACGTGTATATCTTATCGCGAGGGTTATGCTTCGACTGAAAAGCGTCTGAAAAGTGGATCTCGAAGGTGAAGTAAAAAGGAATAAAACAATCGTATACGTAATGGGATTGTTTTTTAAAAGTGTGCATTTGTACGGTATATTTTACAGGAAGTCTGGACAATTATTGCCACCTACAATGTGCACGTGCAGCAGTAGTTACACTTTCTCTTTTTAACCGTACTTCTGTAACACAATTTGCCGTTTCGCGGAATAGTCGACAATTCTTTACCACCATAACTAATAAGGGTTAAAAATTCTACCGGCTGCCGCACCTGATTTCAACTCCATGCCGCGGTTCAAAAGCAACCGGCCGTTAGCGTGGCAGGATCCATAAAACTCGTCGGTTTAAGAATCGCGTGAGTTTGATGAATTTTTATCCTCAAGTTACTCCATACAACGGAGGTGAATTTCTGTTTGTTGCGACCGATTGAAAACGAGAAGAAAATCGAATCGGATAACCGAAGCTTGATGGCAAGATGAACTCGAGATTTCGCAAACATCTTGGAAAAAATAAATTAATAACAAAAATTTTTGAGAACATCCGTCGATTCTGATTTTCATTTATCACGAAGTAATGACGTGACGAAGTAAAAATTGCACACGTTCAGAAATTACTTTTATCCCGTGTGTTCTTTTTTGTTTTGTTTTTTCATTTTTTATTTTTGATTTTAAATCCGCTACGCTCTTGAATCAGCGAAGAACAGGTGCATCCCGGAGGCTTTTCGAAACACGCATGCCGTTTCGAATTCGCGAGAAGCACCCTGCATGCATATGTTTAACGCAGACTGAAATCTGCTCGCCACCTCGATCTATAAGCCGGTCGTATAAAATTTCAAGTCGATAGGCAAGGCTCGGATCGACTCGATGTTGCTCACAGTCAGCGTGTCGTCGGGGTTCGATTTTAATTTTTTTATCTTTCAACTCTTCAGCACCAACAATATCCGAGGGGATCACGTTGTGCAGGTAAGTAAAAAATTACGTCGAACGTATATACCTACCGTCGCGCCGTGGTTGGGATTTTTTAAAAGAAGAATAAAAAAGATTTCACTTCGAATCGGTTGTTTATTTTTTTATTTTTTTATTTTATTTTTTTTCTCTTTGTCTCGTCTTTCCGCAGTGCACAAAATCTAACCATATATATACATAAAAGGGTGTGCGTAGGTTCGATTACACATCGCACAGCTGACTCGGCTCAACCGTGTAGATGAGGATTAAGGGAACGAAAACGCGGGAGGTCGCGCACGCGAATGAATGGGGAAAAGCTGGTCGAGGCCGACTAAAATCTCCCCCCAGGATTCGAGTTACTCTCGTGCGAAACGATAGGATGAAATAAACCCGTTCGCCGCACACGTACGCGATGGGAAAACTACGTCGATTTCATTAGTTGACTATGTTTTTGAATTGATACTTTTTTTCCCCTTTCCCCCGGAATCGACGGTCTATCTCCTCGGATCGCGGAAGAGGAGGGAAATAAGATCAGGAGGAACGCTTGACTGAAAATCGATGATAAAATTCTTTTCACTTCCGAGTGACGAACTGTTACGACAGCACGAAAGCTGTATAGCGAGCAAAAAAGTATAAAATCACAGAGTTCCACGTGTACAATAATTTTTCATAATTTATGCACCGCAGTGTAGCAACGATGTCGTCTCATTTGACGTGCCGATAGACAGGCAAGCTCAGAGAGACGGGTGTATGATAGGAAAACTAACCGAAGCAAAGCAATAAGCGGATAACTAACAAGTTGAATAATTCGTTGCTCGAGTCCACCACTCGACTACCGTCAATCCGCTAGACTCGTGTCTTTGCTCGTGACTGTATGGTCGATGGGAATATCGACGAATGCTTCATATTTGTCACTACGATGCAACGCGGTGGATGTACGACGAGGTGGCGAACAAAGAAGGTATAAGCTGAGCTAAACTTCGACTTAGGTACCCACCCCGGTAGCAGCACGCGCTCGATTGACTGAATATTTCAGACGAATCTCCGCCGGGAAGCAATTGCTGATTAATTTCTTAGCGAAATTGAATGTTTCGCGCGTTACCTACGTACGTACATAGGATAAGGTCAACGAGGGAAATTTTATCGTTTCACGAGCCACGAGAAACGCCAGATTAAATTATATTACAGATGTATATATAACGTATATGTGTATCTAGTTACAGATAGGTAGGTAACTGCGGCACTCATTTATGCATTCAGCCACGTAGTTGGGAACAATGTAATTTTCGAGATTTTATGAAATATATGATTCATCGCGGGAATATTCCACGAATCAATTCAAATTTCAATCGAAAGACAATTCGAAAATATCTTCATACAACTCCGGAACGGACGCGAGAAAAATTAATGGGGTTTGTAGAAAAAAAAGCGAACGAAAAATCACCGTATAAATTTCAATATTTGACATGATTTTTCAACATCTTCTAAACCTATTCCGAGGATCGTCGGCGATTCGGGAAAAAAAAAATCAAGAATCCACGCATCGTACGGTTTTGATGCTCTGCTCCGTATTCGAAGGGTGCAGTTGGAACTCTCCGGCGTTCGAACGGAAGCGCGGCGGTTGATTAATTATCGCACCTAACTCCGTGAAAAGTGTAGGTGATTACGAGGCGGTCGCTATTTCGTTCGGCGCGCGTACGCGAACTCGCTAAATTCCTAGACCGTCGAATCGCCTGAGCTACGAGCCGCGACGAGAATGAAAATTAACACGTAAATCCCGGCGGACGGGAGAACAGGAATGAACACCCCGTAGAGCAATGTGTACACCTCGCTCTCCGCCCTGCACCCACCTGTGTATGTGTACCGACTATGCGGAACCCGCGCAAAGTACGTGTACGCGACGTATACCTACGTGTGTGATACGTGCGAAGGCATTTATATGCATCGGCGACTCGCGCGGCGGCGGATATTCGGACGGCGCGGCGCGACTGCCGCAAATCTTGCACGTGTCAAACACGGGCAAATCACGTCGCACGTTTCGCACGGACGCGGACACTCTTTCTCCCCATCGAGTTGCCCAGCGGCCCGCGTCCGTTTTCAACGTAGTGAAAGAAAAAAAATATATTCGATTATCACGATTCATTGACAAGGTCGAGGACACTCGATAGTTCGTATACGCCGCTATAGGCCGTTCGTCTCGTGTTATCCGAGAACTGTAGTCGAGACGAAAAATTTCACGAGTTTTTGCAAAATTACTAGCGGAAAAGGCGTCTGATTTTTGGCAACTGAAATATCGGGAGTCTCGTGGCGAACCTCGGAGAGCGTACCCGGTGGTACTCACGAATGTTCGCAGGAGTATCGGAGGATCGTGGAAACTAGTTTTTTCCGTCGAGAGAAATGGCTGAAATAGCGAACGGTAGTTTCAGGTGAAAAGCCCGATCGATCAGACGGCTGAATGAGGACTCGCCAAATCTTTGGCATTTTTTGGTAGTTTTTCGGTGACGTTGCACACGTCACGACAAAAGATTGTACAACCACGGTTGTCCAAATATTTGAAACCGCGCGGCCGAGGTAAAAAGGAAATAGAGAAAAAGCGAGTGACACCCTGACACCTCGTCACGGCGAGACGCCTCTGGCCCTTCGGAGCGCGGAGTTGAGTCGACAGAGAGAGAGAGAGAGAGAGAGAGAGAGAGAGAGAGAGCGATGCGACGACGACCGGGAGAGAGCCGGAGGTAACCGTGGCGAAACACGCGCCCGCAGGTGGCCCACAGATGCGAGGATTAAGGGTTGATCCCGCAGCGGGATATTGATCCCATTGTGTGCAGTGGCGCGCCGAGAAGCGAGCGCCGAACGCGATACCAGAACCACCCGAACACGGGGGGGGGGGGGGGGACTTCCTCTCGCTCCATCACCTCGTCAAGTAGACGAAACGAAAGTCAGGCGACAACCGTAACCGTGACACGACTGACCGACCGACCGACCGACCGACGGACTTACTGACCGAACACAGAGACCGATCGCGCGTAGACGAGCGGGGCGACACAAAGATGGTCAGATATTACGGGGACAAGGTAGTACAAGGAGATCAGACGCGGGGCGAGCTATGCGGGGCAGAGAGTTACGTCTAATTCTCATTCTATGGAACGAAGTTAAACGGCCATTTCCGCTGACATGCAACGCCGAGAAGAAACTTGGCAGGTATAATATATTCCACGGCGGCACTCGGAGGGACCGGGATTAATTTAATCGACCGACGAAGTTTCTCTTCGAATTTAAAATCTATTTTTTGTACCATTTTTTCCATTTCTCTAGATCGACGTGGAAATCGTGAGATTTTTCCAGATCAGCGGTGCTGTCGCGACTCGCGTGTCGTCGAATCGATCGATAATTGACAAGAGGAGAGCTCGCCGACCCGGCGGGTTCGTCCGGAAGAGTACGACGGTGGTCCGGTAAATAGAACGATTGATCCCGAAGCCGCTTACGTACGTATATAATAACGGTGGCGAGTCCGGGAGGAAAAAGTGATCCCGTGCACCGCAGAGCAAACACTCGATATATAGGATTATTAAGGCTGTCCAAACAGATGTCGTGAATCTTACGGACTCAATTGTCAAAAGAGATCTCGGCGAGGTCCATTAGGGCAATTGAGTTAATTGCCTTCCATAACCGAAGCCGTGGGCCCCCCGCGGTCAACGGTGTGTTTTCATTGGTGATGGCAGGTCTCCGTTGCGAGCTGCGGTCGCTGATTTATGACCGACAAGGAGGCATGCCCGAGCATATATATATATGTATATGTATATATATGTATTCACTTCGCCGGTCAGCCGACCTTTCATTTTTTATCAAATTTTCTTATTCCGTTTCAACTTTGTTTTGTTCATTGATTTTGCTTCTCTTTTTTATTTTTTATTTTTTTCAAACTCTTCTCACGAGTTAATTCACCACCGAACAATGCCCGGCGTTTATCGTCGTGGACGCGAAAAAGCGTCAAACTCTCCTCTCTCTCGCCGGGCGCACGCAGGTCCGAATTAGCTCGAGAATCGTCTGAAGATCACGTGCCTCCGACTGCAATTTGTCTCGAAGCTCTGAGAGACTCTCCGCTACTTCCTGTTTCAAGAATGGCAGACGTTCGAACTTGGGAAAATTCGTAGCGTCTGTAAGTCTGATTTAAATTCAGCGTGGGTGGATGAAGAGTACAGTCGCGTATCGCTCGCGTATCACACGTTGAAAAATTGAACGGGGGGGGGGGGGGGGGGGGGGCGGAAAAAATGCCCGTTTTTCTCTGCGGTCTGTCGAAATCAATCCGAAGAAGCCAACCGGTGAAAAGTTGAGCCTGCTTCCTTCCCAACAGCACTTCCGGTCCTAATAATTTTTCTTAATGATTTTATTTTCCACCCTTCGCCCGTCGCCCGTTTGCCGAGCTTTCCTTGGTGTGCGGTAACATAGCATGTATATATATATATACAAACGTGTAACCGAGGGTTACCACATGCACGGTAGATACAGGTACGCGTAACCACGTGTATACCTATATCTAGAGATTATACGCGCCGCGAGCCGCCCGTGGGCAAAAGTGATTTATTTTTTGAAGGGGTAATTTCTTAACACTAAGGGGTAACACGCTCTGTAATTATACTGGCTGCTACGGGCGCGCTACGGGTTATACCCTTTTTCCACCGACGCCGAGCACCGAAGAAGAAATTGATTATTTTTTAATGGACGGTCGTTTCGTTAGGTGAGACGGATTTCTTCTGCGCGATATCGCCTACTGCGGCGCAACCGTCGCGCGAACCCGAACCCGAGTCCCTGAAAAATTTTTAAGGTTTCACCGACCGCCGAGGATATACATCGAAGGACCGGGAAACGATACACCCATCCATTCGAGAGAACGATTCTTCAAATCGTAAGCGTCTCACTCGCCTCTACCCTTCACGGCGTTCTATACATTCACGTGGTTCCGATTCGGTTTTTTAATATCAAACGATCGGACGCAGGGTGGGTTTTTCGAATTGATTCGCGCACGCACGCCACGGAATGAGACTTTATCAAGCGGTGGCAAAAACATGGGAATCGAATATGAAAACCGTCGGCTAACTCGATCGGGTGAAGTGGCCACGCCGGTTGACAAAAAAATGCCCCGTAGATGGTCCGGTCAACGTCCGAAGGGTTTCACGATTTATACCCGAGGGGTTAAACTTGTTCATGGAGATTGCAGTTTCACGGTGGATTTAGATATCTCCTGCAGGGCTTCGGGGCGCTACGTATAACTTTACGGATCGGACCGTTTCAATATTTTCGCCGCGCTCCGGAAATTTCTCTTCTACTTCTTTCTTTTTTTTTTTTCTTTTTTTTTCTTTCTTTCTTTCTAGTTTTGTTTCCTTCCTTTTCCCTTCCAGGGCAAGTAAAGGAGGCCCCCGTTGATTCCACGGTGGTTTTCCGTTATACCTACCCCGCTAAGAGCTCCCCCAGGGGAATGCTTTCTCCTTTTCCTATACACTTTTATTCTTAAGCCGGGAGATGAGTTGGGCGCGGTCCTCTACCGCCACCCCCATGGTAGGTGTATGGTGCTATAGCTATACCCCTACGCTGTTGCGGCGATTTACGAGTCCCTGTCGCCGAGACTTTGACCGTTTCGTGGCAACCGACTTAGGGGCTGACAATAAACGTATACCTACGTAAGTGAATACCTATACATATACACACGTGTATCAGTGGGGCGAAGCTGTTAGACCTATGCGAACTTGGCACCCCGATTTGGGAATAAAATTTTTTTTGGCGATCGGAATCGATTGTATACCGTTTTCTCTTGTTAGTAACATTCCGTTTTTTGTTTATACTTATCAGAGAATAGAAAGTTACAGCGTTTTCAAAAAATGGCGGACACCCGAAATTCGAAAATTTCGATTTTCTCAACGAGGAGGGATTCAGTTTGTACCTTTTTGCTTTTCGTTTGTATCTTGACCCGTAAGAAGATGGAGGGTGTTTTTTGATTTTTTGACAATGCCTCTATCTTTTCTTTGGGTCAGGTACGAACGGAAAAAGAGTGCTCCGAGATCATACGAACGATCCCGAAGCGATTCCCGTTGGAAAAATTCGATTATCTTCCGAAACAAAAAAGTTGTACTCTCGAAAAATCCAAAACTGCTGCCACTTTTTTTTTTTTGGTTCCAGTTACAAACGAACAACAAAACGGTACAGAAAAAGTACAATCGGAATACAATCGATTCCAATTATCAAAAAAATTTCGTTCCCAAATCGGGTGCCGAGTTCGCGTAGGTCAAACTTCCGGCTTATTGGGATACTCGCGACACTTTCACAGCGACGATTTTCGTTCTGAATCAGTCCTCGCTATTTAATTGAATACATAATTGAATATCAAGTTGTCGAAGTTTTTTTTTCACGCCGGTCATACGTGTTTCGTAACAAAAGCGGGTAATAGATACCTTATAGATGTCTCACGTTGGGGCAATGAAATCGGATGTTTGAGCATTTTCTCCAGGCGGCCCCGGAGCGTTTACACGTAATTCGACCAAGTTTGCACGCGCATCCGGGAGAGTCGACTTCTTCCTGGTCCGCCGTATACACATACGTATGAGCCCATCCATTGAAACGATCGGAGATGGAAACAAGCGATAAAAATCGAAGGCAAAGATCAGTCGTTGTATTTAGTAGGGCTCGGCGTGCGCGTGTTAAGTACCGCGATGCATCGGTATTACGTGTACGTATACGGGCGTCCGTCTGTATACACAAAATAGGAGGGTGAACACAACCAGATGTTATCTGGGGTGTGATCTCCCTCTTTGTCTCGGCGGTAGAGCCGCGCGCGCGCTCGTTCCGCCGCAGCCACAGGGCCCCGCGCGTTTCACTAGTACATGTGCGGATATCCGTGTGATATCGATACACGCGTAGATCGTACGTATACCTATACGTGTACGGTACAAATACCGTGCACACATGCGGGGTACGTAAGGACACGTATTGTAACGTGTCTGTTGTGTTCCGCTATCGGTGCAGCGATCAACGCGCATCACGCAAGGCTAATTTGTCTTCGATTACCCAGTTGGGGCCCGTGGCGTGGGAGACTTCGCGGTGATTCGTCGGAGGGGAGGATATCGCGCACCGTTGCTCGGGGTACAACGGAGCGGGCTCCGTGTATCCCGATTTCGGTCCTCTTTCTCGCTTTTTCGCTTTCTTATCCACCCCCCCCCCCCCCCCCCCCCCCCAGTCTCTCCGTCTTGGTCGTTCGCCGCGCGGCGCACGAGAGTCGGATAAAATGCCGGACCACCTCGACCCCTCGGGACGAATATCGGGGGTCATCACACGCCGTTTCGTAATGACTTCGTCGTAAATAACGTTTGTTTCAATCTTAATCTGAAACTCGGGATCGAATCTAATAAGCATAAAGCTGAGACGACGCGAAGAGCTGCCGCCTGTGTGCGCCGATGGCGATTTATCGGTGTACAATATAAAATATCGTAGGAGCAAACTCGGAGAGAAATGAAGACGGAGGAATACTTTTCACGAGAAGAGGAAGCGGCGGGGGGAGGGGGGGGGGGGCGAAAGAGAGAAGGCCGGACGAAGCGCGGAGCGAGAAGGAACCGATGTAGAAAAATCCAAGCCGACTTGGCATTGTTCAGGGCCACTCGTTCGTGACTCGTGATTCTGGCGACCCGGATGACCCCTAGCCTCAATTACCTCGGACACATCCGCCCCCCCTCCCTTCTTCTGCTCCTTCTTCCTCGCTCTCTCTCCGTTCTTTTTTTTTTTTTTTTTTTTTTTTTCTCCCTCTCGTTTTCCTTCTCTTCCTTCCTTTCGCGCTTCCTTTACCTCCGTGAGGCCCGGTACGCGGACTCTTTCCTGCAACGCCAACCTGTCATCCGGACTCTGGAAGACCCGTGTCTATAAAACGGCGGAAGACGCTCGTTCGTTCCCTGCGGGGTGGAACGATTATCCAACTCCACTTGCTCGGATTCAACGATAGATACCGATCTCTAGATTTGTTCCCAATTTTTTTCGACCATCGAATACGTTAAGCCGTGATAACCTGCGATAGCGATAATTTCTCGATGTAGCCGTACTGTCACGGATTTTATCTCCTGAGAACGTGAGATCACGTATCTTTTCAGGATCACTCGACGGTGTCCGACGAAAAACACGGTTTTGCGTTCGGCGAATCTGATTTTTTTTTTTCAACGATTCATTCAAGTTCCGAATAGTACTCGATGAAATCGTTTCAAATTATTTTCAATTGCGGTGTTTTGGCGATTTCAGGGATTTCGACGAACTTGTGTCGGGCGTACGTTGATACCGCGCGAAATGTCGATGACGTTGACGGCGGTTTCGGAGGTCACGATAAACGCGGCTCGTATACGGAGGGAGGAAGTCGTCGCCGTTGGCTGTGGAGGCAGCAGCAGCGGAAGCAACTGACTCGTTTACAAAGTTAATTACGACGACCGAGAACGGCATCTGCGCGCCCATATACCCACCTGTAATTTACAAACTAAACCTCGACGTCCAGAAATCTGGTGCAATTTAATTTGAGGAGATTTAATGAGGCAGTTTCTTAATTAAATTTACCACATCAATATATCCCGTCGACTTTACGAGGGCATCACGTATACATAAATGCGGTTACTTGATAATAAATGAAAGATTTTTTCAAAGCGTCCATAACGCATGCGATGGGCATCCCCTTCACCATTACATGTATATACCTGCATACATGCACCGCGGTACGGCGTGAGGTCGGTTAAATTACACGTACACGCGTAGGCGTTGTTGGTGATTTTTCATTTTCAACAGGGTTGGAAAGATGAAATCCCACCGTTTCACCGACGATCCGCGTAAATCTTTGAGTTTTTTTTTTTTTTTTTTTTCTTTGGCGGCGGCGGCGATCGAGGAAACCAATATATACACCGATTCCGTGGTGCAGTATAGAGGGAGGAGAGCGGATCGGTATATTAAACAGACCGAATCGGGTAGTACGCTCGTCCGACTGGAATGCAAATTTTTTATATAAAGAAAGCCCGGATATCGCCCCCTCGGGAAACCCTAGATATTATAAATTGTCTTACACCCACAACGACCCTCTGGATATAGGTAACGGCGACTCCGTGCATGTGTGTATTTAGGGCGGGTAAGGGGAAAAAGCAAATGGCGGCTACCGAATCCCATGCAAAATTTTGAACGTCAAACGTTGTCGCTCGAGTTATTGCGAGAACCTGATCACATCCGGGTTCTTTTAGGAAAAGATATTATTACTTCGAAAACCCACGTGACCGAGGTACCAAAAATAACGAGGGTTCGAACTCCGACTTTATTACACTTGGAAAAATATCTGTAAATTTGAATGTTCAATTTTGCAAAAGCTTCTCAATCTCAAAAATTTGAAAAAGATTAACTTCTTTGTTTTCACCCGCTCAATTACTTTGTTTCGATCGGTCGTGATTTTCAACTTCGAATGTATGTTTTAACGGTTCGCCCTTTACATAGGGTGACTTTCTGCATTCCATTAAGGGTATAATATAGTGGTAGCGAGGATCGTTTGATTAATCAGACGAGATCCATCGATCGTGTCAGGCCGCAACTAACTCGTATAACAAAAGTTTCGCCAGTCAGGTCCACAGTTTGGTACAAGAGGAATAAAGTAATTGACGGGTTACACCGTATAGATAACAATTTAGAGTACGAGGTATACTAACGCCAGAAGTTAGCGGCTGACTGATGAGAATGATAACGAAATTAGCTCCCTATAGCTTGTGAGTTCTCTAATTAGGTAGACGGCAACAACGTCTAGAAGATTTCATTTCTGAAGCTCAATTATTTCCCCTCCGTTATATTCGTGGTTCTTAATTAGGGCAATTTGGAGTTGTAACGAAACAGGACTATAATAGTCGTGGTAAAATTTGACGAGCCGCTATGAAATTGATTGAACGGCGAGGCGGTAAGAGTCGTCAAAAATTTTACACCTCGATTCTTTGTACGAAACACGACGGCTATACATCCAGGTATTGCGGGGACGACAAATTTCCCTGGAATGCAGCGGGGGGTGTCGTTCGATTGGCGTTGTAACGCAACATGCAGCCAGTGAGAATCCGACGATAATTATCCGGCGATTGTTTGTAACAAAGAAAATCGGCGCGCCTATTGAACGGAGAATTATTACGGGGAGCGCGAGCCTGCTAGGTATCGAAGCCGTATACGAACAGAGAGCGGCATTATTCCCGTTGTTAATTGGTGGGGCGGCACCGACCTTTGAAGAACCGCGATGATCGCCGATCGACAGATTATTTTCTCGCGCCGATCCGATCCGAAGTTGGATCGGTACCGAGCCTCCAGCCGTGAACTCTCCGTGACTTTGCGTATAAATCGATAGGCCCAATCGGTCGGTGCAGAACGCGCCGCTCCGAACGTATCGATATAAATTTCCACGTAAAATAATTACGCGCGGCTCGAGAATTACACGCGCGGCCATTCCGTGCGGAGTTCAAGAGTAGGTATGATAGCTAATCGAAAAATTGTGCATGACGCTCTTCGAATTACACCCCCTTCTGGCCACCTGTTCTCCTCATTCGTTTTTCTAGTTTACGACGCGATATGGTTCTCCGTGTATAATATTTTTGATAGATTATCAGACCCACGCAGTTTTTCGTTTCTGTATTAGAAAATACAAAAATCGTTTTTTTTTTTTTTTCTTCCACGGTTGACAATATTTTCTCGCGCGCCTCCGAGTTTCGCCTCTTCATTTAACGAACCGTTGTTATACCGTGAAAAAAATATCGTAGAAACACGATAATCGTAAGAAAAAAAGTTAAATGATAAATAAAATAACAATAGGTCGTATAACTGCCGCGCCCGCGGAGCTCGTACGTATTACGCCGCGTTCCTTTTTTCCGCTTGACAACAAAAAAATATTATACATTATGTAATCCACTACTGTGATAAATTGGGCGCCGCGACCATTGAAGGATGAAAATGAGGGGGCGTGAACCGTTGGATAGGTATTATACATTTTTGTGAGCAAGATACTTTTGACGTCGAAGGATGCGATCTGAAGTAGCGTCTCTTTTAGTCGTTTCCTCATCTCGTCGCTATACGTATGTACGTAGTTGGCATTTCTAACCGTTCGAATTGAACGTCCGCTGTTCGTTCGATTCAAATATCAAATGTTCGAATATCGAGAAAACGAACGAAACTGAAATGATGTAGATCACTGATACGTAGACCTACTTGTTTCCTTGTCGGTTCTCTCCGAACATTTTCCCGTACACTAAAATGTCGTTAGACTGGCTCTCTCTCCCCAGAGGCTCGTCTCGCGACCGAATCTTCTTCTTTCGGAGGACGTCGATCCTAAGGGGTAATTTAAAAGAAGATGACATCGTTACGTGAGCGGAAACTCTGAGAAAATGATTCGCGCTCTTGCAACCGTTTTCTCAAGCCTAATCTTCACCGATTCCCTTTTATTCCGGGCATTCACCGCGAAATTGTTTGCCCGCGCGAAATTTCACCGAAAATAATATGTCTCGACTGAGTTCATCAACTCTTCTACATTTTATTTACCAATCGTGTGAATTCATTTCGGGAGAATCGAGGGTCGAAAAAACCGAAATTGTTCCGCATTCGTTTTGTTGACATACCGAGCAACTATGCACCCTGAGGATTCGGTAGGAAATGCGAGATTTTCAATATGATCTACGGTCATATCGGGGAGAAATATTTTCTTTTCTTCGGCACTGCCAAAGACAGCGACCGTGTGAGATCTCCGTTGTCTACTTGTATACCTCGCTTAAAAAGGATTTCAAAACGAAGCGAGTTATTACGCCACTAATTGTAAGAAAAACGTGGAGTTCGAATAGCTAGAAACGTAATCATTGAAACGAGTTTAGAGAAGTGTAAGGATAGGTCGGATAGCCGGACCGTTACCTTAATTTCATTTCTGCAGATGCGCCGGAGGAAGTATACATATATATACACACCTAATAATTGGGGTAGAAAAATGAAGGCGAACGAAAAAAAAAAAAAAAAATAGTACGTAGAGAAAAAGAGGGATCAAAAGAGGAGAGATCGAACGATCGATAAATACCGGTAACGGTAATTTCTCCGTACGATCAGTTTGTGGAGAAAATAGAAGAGAAACATATAAACACAATAAGTTCATGTACAGATATAATATGCGGCGTTGCGTGTAGCCGAGACCATTAGCGTTACCAGAAGCGATACCTGTACGCGGGGCTGTATCCGTATTCCCTGTCTAATTGTGAGGCTATTCGAAATTATATTATTCTCTTCTACGTTACTTTCAGCATATTATAATTGACGTGGCCAACGTATATAGGACATGCACACGCGTTCGGTAGAACGCATAATTATACAATGCACATTCGTGTTTATGTGTAGATACCGCGGGAGCGCAGGGAGCGCGATACCGTAATAGCTGGGATCCGTAGAGGCAGCGCGCGGTTGGGTCCGAGTAAATATAATAGATGTACACGTGTGTACGTACATAGGTGGACGCGCGTAAGGATGATAAACCGAAACTCGAAGCTTCTTCTGCGTAATTTAGGACGATATCTCCGGCGACCATCTCAAAATAGATTACGCAACGGAGCGATCAGCTGGTTCCAGCTGGAACTGAAAAGCGCGAATTTCGGTAGACACGCGAAATGCGAGATAACCGCATCAAGAGTGAGGCGATCGAATGGCGATTATACCTTTTTTGCCTATCGCGGTTTTAACGCGCTGCCGCGGATGTGGAATTTTCGGCGTCGTCGCCGACGCGTAGGTACGTACCGCAAACGGGTACGTCCGATCGCGTGTCCCGGCCTCGTATCGTCGTCGCGCGGGACTTCCACTGACTTCCAGGCTTTTTTTTTTTTCTTTTTAATTTTTTTTAAGGGCCCGCAGCGGCACCGTGGCACCGGCTCGTTCGCCTCGAAGCTCGAGTCGTTGCAGCGACGTGCTCGAGTGAAATAGGTGGGCCCGGAAGTGGTCACTGACGAACTGCAGGGCTCCGACGACCCTCGAGCGCTGACGACGAACGAGTGAGCCATCAGCCTATCCCGACAAGATCTACAAACGGTCGACCGGCTCTAATCTCCTCGAACAAGGAGGACTACGCTGGCTGCCGCTTGTGTACACGTATTATACATACGTATAGGTGCCACTCTAAGCTCCCGATGGAACGGGGAGACGACTGACTACCGAACGTTTGACTCCGACCGGACCATGGACCATCCGTCCGTCGAGAACGCGGAGGACGGAATATTCGTCGATGCGATTCGCTTGGCGGTTAAAAAAACGAACGGCGTGTGAGGAGGAGGGAAAAAGAAATCGGCACTAAAACGGGGTTGAATTATCGTAAGCAGGACTGCGGACTCGAAAGACGCAAGTCGTTTACAAGGGGTGTGTAATTACTGTGGGAGGAGCCGAAAAAAGAAAAAAAAAAAAACAAATTGTACAAAATACACTCGACGCCCGAGCCGCCCGTCCGAGAAGGCAAAAAAGAGTCCTGATCACGCGAAGGGTTGTGAAAAGGTATGGTAAAAATGGCGGCCGTTAAGGGTCAGAAATTTTTCAAACAATTGCACCGCGATTCCGTCGTCGTTAATTTAAAGCCTCAAGCCTGGTTTTCCAATGGTGAAAATTCTGGTCGGCTCGTATATTAATTTCAATTAAGGGGGTTGCGCGTTCGCAAAATGTGCGATACATCAGCTGCGTTGAGTAGGGGTCGGGTCAGGTAGGTTACTCGTCGAAGTAACGCCGTCCACTTGACGTTTCATCTAATTATTTTTGCCTCTGGTCATCGACTCCATTGACTCGGTAGATTAGATTACAACCTTTGGCCCCCCCGTAACTCGATCCCTCGAATCACTTGGGCGAGATGAATCCGCGGCGTGTGCACGTCGCACCTATACCGCACACGTGCTCCACTCTCCCGGTAAAATTGGAACGAAGTAGTCGGAGGTTTAGCTTTCATTTTTCCTACCCCGACCAGAGGCGCGGGAGCGCGGTGAAATTTCGGAAGCGTGGAGCAGCTCGCTCGCTCGCTCGCGTTGGCGCCGCGGCGCGTGGCGCGTCTACGTTCCCTCGACGGTGTGCACCCGCCGCGTTGCCATAGAGATACCAACGCGCCGACGGTAAATGGTAAAACGGCGAAGCTGCCGGGGTCGCGCGATGGGGTGGCGTGGCGGGGGAGACAGGAGAACGACTGCAGGGGGATCGACCTGCGCCTCCTCTCTTGTTTGCTGTGTACAAGTTTGTAAGCGTGAATAAACGTTCGTACAGGATAAATGTAATGTAACGAGGAAGGCGGCGCGCGGCAAGTGTCACTCTATTGCGGCTCCGCTAACTAACCGGCTAGCTTTTCCTCTCACTTTACGCGGCGGCGGCGAGGGCCACGTCTGGATGTACGCGTGTCACCCGCGCCGAGCCACCCCATCGCCCTACGATATCCCCGCAGCCCCAACAATTTGTCCGAAAGAGATGCGCCCCCCCCCCCCCCCCCTAAATTTGAGAAGGGGGATTCGGAGCATCGAATCCCCCCCGGGCGGTGCGCCTCTCGCCGCTCTCTTTATTCCTCTCGACGGCCGCTGGGGCAACACGCGTGCAATCTAGTTACGGATTAGCTAGCGCGTCGTATACGTACGGAGACGCGGTACCTACTTTGCACGCCTCGTATACTTAATACTATTAGCGAGGCGTCGCGGTGCCACGCGTCGCTTACAGCGTGCGTCGCGGGGTTGATATACCTACCTACCACTCGAACGCAGTGTGGCGATATAACGCGAGTCGTGGCCCCGGACACGCGGAGCCACCGGATTACCCGGATATAGGGTCATCGGGTTCACCGTGTGTACACACACCTACACGTATCACTTATACACCATGTTCTGTCGCGTGAGGTCGCGAAAACTAATCGTGCTACTCCTACGTCCGCTGACTCAACTGCACAATCGTACAAACTGTACACCGACGTTTCGCTAATCTCGAAATAAGCTTACACTCGATTGGAAAATTTCACAATTCAGCATACCTTGAAAATTGTACGACCAATTGTTGCGGCCAAGTTTTTGTCCGTTGCGGATGAATTTCAAGCACGATACGAGTCGAACGCAATGTATACGACTGCGTCGCAGGAGTAGGTATCCGCGTAGCGTCCGCATCTTGCGACAGATTGTTAGCGGAGGACGTCAAAATTTTCATCGCTCTACAACGGAGCTCGATTCCTCTCGTGCGCCGTTTACATTCACGGATAATTTTTGTCCCGCGGGACAGCGGTTCGAGCAGCAGTCGCTAACCCTTTCTTATTCTCGTTCAAGTTATTCGAATAATGGGAGTCGACGATTTCGGGAGAACGATTATTGACGTGAGGTAAACCAACGCGGTAAAAATTTGATCCGGAAAGTTGACGGATAAAATTTTCGGTAGCAGCTGCGAGCTGTCGTATAATAAAACGGGCATCGGCGAAGGAAAGGATAACAGCGACGAGCTATACACATACCTATACAGGGGATTCGGTTGTCGAACAATTTGCTCGCGTGTCGCATTGTGTTTGGCGCGGGCTGCACGTAATAATACGAAAGCTGCGAACCCCGATCGCCATAGAGTCTTGAACTCGGTGCGGGACGTTAAGAAAATAAACAGAAGGTATGGGAAAAACACGCGAACGGAGCAAATTACAGGCGAACCAAATGGCCTGAAAAATGCTCGACCACAAATCAAGGCCCGACGCGCAACGCGCGGGTGTCGGTGCCATCTGTCGTTGCCGCGCCAGCGCCGCACCGAAATCCTCCTTAATTAAGAATTTTTAATTTTCTCGATTATCCTCGTCTCCTTTCGTCCGATCTAAAGGGTGGCCTCTCGTTTCCGGAGAGATTCTTCAGTCTTTGCACGTAAGAAAAATGTCGCGCCAAAAAAAAAAAAAAAACAGAACGATCGATAGTTTTTGCGCACTTTTGTCGAGTGTGCCGGGGAAACTCCGTGAAATCGAAGGAGGTAAGTTGAAAACGGACCAACCCCCGAGGTGCGGAGACGTAACCTCCGCCGTCTCGTTATCCTACGGTAAAAGGGGTTCGTTTCGCCCAGTTTCTTCCCATTTACTCACTCGAACGCCTAATTACCCGTTCCCCCCCCCTGCCCAGGGTTCGCAAACTACGGTGTTCGTGTCGCTTAATGTCCACGGACTATGCACCGACTCGAAAGAATAATATAAAAGGCTCTCGATTCGTCGAAAACTTTTCATCGTGCCGGAGGCAAAGTATAAAGTTCACCGAATATCACATGCGTATGACGCGGGATATCGTTACACTGCGTATAGCAATAAAAATCTCATCATCTAATACCGCAGCCTCGTCACGAAGGAGAGAAAAAAAAAAAAAAAAAAAAAAAAAAACCGCACCCCCCTGCGATCGACCCCATTCCTTATAAATATACACATCGCGTATACACATACCTCATAAACGTATCGAGAGTATTCCGTCGCAGTTGCCGATATTTATTAGCCACCGTGCGATCCTGGAAAGAAATAGAAGGGAAAAAGAAACGGAGGAGAAAAAAAAAAGGGCGGACGGGTCCAACGCTTTAGCCACCCTCGAAAGTAGCGGCTATATATCTTGATTTCACGGCCCTTCGCATGGGTATCAGGTTGCGCAGAAATCGGGAAACTCCGGTGGTACGTGCGGGCAGGCGGCGGCGATATAAACGGGGCGTCGCGGGGTCCTGCAGGATTCGGACGTTATGCCGATCGTTCGAGCGTTTCATGGGAACCCGCACCCGTCCCGGTGTGGCGTAGCGGGGGGGGGGGGGAGAGGGGGATGAAGGAGCGCGGTAGAGCTCGGATCGAGACGGACGATAATTGTTGGAGAGTGTGCCGAAGCAGAGGACGCATCTGGTCGCGTTTCTCGTCGTTAACGCTTTGAATTAGAACGCGAGATTTTATAGGTTTAATATATCCGGGGATTTGCCGGTTCCGAAACCCCCGTAGTCTCGAGGCAAATCGTGTAGGGCTGAGAGACATCTGCGAACGCCGATCCGCAACGACGCGTCTTTGCAAACTTTTCTCAAACATTAATATACGTAAATACATACATATATACGTATACGCCGGGCGGAATATTATAGTCGCGTGGAAAATGAACGTTTCGAAAAATTGCCGGCTTTAAAGCCCGCGCCCGACGTCTTATTTGTATTATACATACGCGAGTGATAGAAAGAATATTTCGTATCGTCTGTACACTCCCGAGAAAACATCGCGAATTTAACGATCATCACCGAGAAACCACCTGCGGAATTACGCGAGTAACGATCGACGATATTAAAATTATTCCCCGTTACAATACCCGATCGAATCATAACTATTTACCTCAAATTTTTAACCAGTAGTGATATTTTCGATTTTATCGCATAATTTATAATGTGAATATTTTCAGATAGCCGTTTTTTCGCCCATTAAATATGTTTTTGAAAAAAAGCGATGCATAAAAACTTGCTATTTCGTCGTTAAATAGAAGATAAGCGTATTTATGAGTGAGAACGTTGGCGGCGGTGTGTTATACGATAAGTTTTCATCGAGCGAACGAGAAAAAAAAAAAAAAAAAAACAAACTTCGATCGTGCGAATGCGTAGAAATTGTAAAATTTTATAATCGGTATTAATAAAGCTAACACAGAAATGTCGTTGTAAATTCTCCGTACAATTTATCACCGGCGAATAGCGAGCGTATATAAGATTCTTTTGGGTAAGCCTTATTACTTCAACTTCCAAGGCTACCTATCGGGCAATTTATTAAATTACATTTAACGGCGTAGGCTTACCGAGATCTGACGTTTGAGCGATAGCCCACCGGGTTGAAAGTACAAATGGAAACAACGCGCCGTAAGCTTACGTATAACCACGTGCATGTCGGCGGTCGTCGTTGTCTCACCAAACCGATCTTGTCCAACCACAATATTGTGCAGCCTGCTGCACGGTGATTTTTTTTTTTTTTTTTTTTTTGTAAAACAATTGACTCGTCTCTGATATGTACGTGCCATGGTGCGTAATTTTCCACGATAAACGATCGGAGGACGATTGCTTGGACGATTCAAGCAAACGATGTTTAAGTATGAAAGAATCCTTTGAATTTTCAAAAACGCGCCCTCAACGTAACAGATCTCATATTTTCCCTGTGACAAACGACAACGCAATTGCTCGAGTAACGAATGAAGATTTCGAAAAAAGGAACTCGCGCAGCGCGTGGTAGGAGAAGGTAAGAGAGCGTAGCTATTTAGCAGCCCTTAGCAGTGATTTAGTGCGGCTGTGGTACACGGTTCGGTTATGTAGTAACCTTGTCGAGGGCATGTAGAGGGTAGAGGGTAACTAAGTAAGGGAGAAATGGGGGCGGTTTTAGTCTCGTTCGTCGGATACGCGCGGTTATATATATATATACACATACACATACACTTACACATACACCTATGCGCGTGTATATACGTGTGTACGGCGTAACCGATGCCGGCCGACTCCGTGTCGCGTATAAGGGTAGCGTAGAGCGGTGCGGTGTTCGGGTTTGCATTTCAGGGTGGGTTCGGGTGGCCAAGGGTGGTCCAAAGTAGACGGAGGGTGAAACGGGCCACCCACGCTGTAGGGTGTGGACGCCCCTCCGCTGCACTGCAGCTTGCATTAATGATGATTTTATTCCACACCGTCCAACTCCCGCCTACCACTAGCCTACCACTAGCTGGGGCCAGTTTTATACGGTAGGTACGAACCCTAAGCCTGTGTAGACCTATCCGTATTATGTGTATATACGCGATGCATAATATACATCCGCACGAAATAACCGCGAGTGTCACCGAGGAGACGGGGATTATAATATACGCAAAGTTTAACTTCCGTATATATACATAATACATACATACATATGTATACGACGCGACGCCTGGCGTCATTCGATTCACCAATGAAGGACAGGCTACGAATTATTATACGTCCCTCTACGACCAATGGCCGACAGGCTCTCCCGCTCCAAAGGTCAACGAATATTTTTTACGATCAATCCTTACCTACCCCTCCCTCCCTCCCTCCCTCCCTCCCTAACTCCCTCTAACCGACACTGTATCGCGCTTATTTTCTGCTGATATGCGCACGCTGCGCAACGTCTGTTACTTTCGAGAGGATATATTGGCACGTGTGTAGACGTGTTGTTCGCGGAAATTTTTTTGTCTTCCTTCAAAATAATCCTCCGCACCAGGGATTGGATCACGTGGAACATGATCCGATAGAATTTTACCTCCGAAGTTTCGGTGGAAGCAATTATGAATTAAACTTGACAATTTCCGAACCGAACGATTTGATTGAAATTGAATCGAACGAAGAACGTGAACTACGAAGGATTTGGTGATCAATTCGAGCGTCTGGGTTTCGAAAAATTTCCGGTGAAAAAAAACAAGAATGAAACGTCGATGTCGACCGTGAACTCCCCACGTTCGTCCATTTTGCCCGAACGAAGGGATTTAAGAAATGAGTATACGATCGTAACGCGTGGGTTAAGATTCTATTAGAACGACGGATGTTGTTCTAGGTTTTTCCAATGCAAATGTAACGACGGTGTTTTGTTATCGAGGGAGGGATTCCCCGCACGATTTGCGCAGTCGATGCGGTGGCTGCACCGCGATGCTGCGGGATGCCCCTCGACCGAAATGAGATTTGACATGCTGTGTACACACAAACTGTGTGACATGTGGTGCTTAACGAAAAGCTCGTTGGCTTTCATTAGCAGTCTGTCAAAGGCGAATAGGGGCAAAGTCGATGCGGTGTCTTAAAATAAGCTACCGCTTTCAAGCCCGTAGAACTGCGCGAAGCAACGATTTCAAAAGATTGTGGATATTGTGATAAGAAAAAAGAAAAAAAAAAGTGAACCATCCAACGGTTCCTTCGTCTCAATTGTGAACAATTGAGAAGAGAGCCTGAATTTATTCACGACGAGTATACGCTCCGTGGATGAAATGTGAAAGAAATTTCTCGATTCAGCCGAAAAAAAAATGAAAAAAACAAAATCGCAGAGCTTGCGGCTCGTCTGCGCGTTACAGTTGTGCGTCCTGCGGGACGAAGAGTTTCGATCTTGTCTTATTTTGTCGCGTTTTCCCACTCACGTGTGAATATATAAATGGAATCTTGTTCGTCAATTTATTCAGGCGAATTATGTAGGACGTTGTATTCCATCATTCGGAACTGACGCTTGTAGAACGCAGCAACGCATATTCACGTACGAAGTTGTAAATTACTCCGACACAACGTACCGATCTTTCCTGGGCAATTAGAGCGCTCTGATTTCTTCTAGCGAAACTAACTCGTAAGCAAATTTATAACAGCTATACGTGTTGGTATAATAATAATTTCATATAAAACCGAATGTATAATTAAAACGCATATTATCGATGAACCTGTTATATCCTGCGCATCACATTGTTATCATCGCACTTCTTATGCTTATGTAAAATATGTCAATAACAATTCATTTAAGACAGGTCTTACGGTATCACATAGGTGTTCGAAACTTCCGATAATAAGACCTTCAACTTAAATTGCAATTGAGTCATCCTCGCAATTTACATAAAGCGATAATAATTCGGAAAAAAAAAAGAAGATTCGAACAATCCACCTGAGTCATTCTAAATAAGACATCGGATCGGAAATCCTGGATCAACGTGGATCAGATTCATACTCTTGACATGTACGGTCGATTAATTGTCGAGCAAAAAAATTTTTCGTTGCGAAAATCCGCATACGGACAATATACGTGTGTGTGCGTGTAAAAATGTACCTACCGGGTGTACCTCGCGATACTCGAGGGCAGAAATCAATTTGTAGTTAATTGTACAGCGCACGGTGTCTACATCGCGAAACGAAAAAACACATCGTCTCCGGTCTCCCTCGGTGAAGGGCGAACGCGGTGGTAGTGCGGAGAGCAATTGCAACGGCTCCAAAGTATAGTAGTTGGTTCGGTACCGCGTCCGCGTACGTAGGTACGAAATGCACGTGTTCTTCCGTTGGTGTGCGCGAGTGTGGAGTGTGCACACCTGTGTACGTAGATGTATAAACTGCGCGTACCTCGGGACGAAGGGCATGCGCGGAGCTCGCAGAAATCGTGCGGAGGGCTTCTTGTCGACCTGCAGCAGAACGCTGGTGTTGGCCAGGGTAGCATCTTGCCGACAAAGCGGAAGATTTCCCGGCTAATTACTAGGAGACTAATTGAATACTGCTGGCTCGCTCGCTCCCAGCTCTCGTCTCATTCATATTCATGCCGTCGTAATAGTCTCGCCCCGGCGCCCCGCCCCGCCCCGCCGCCGCTTCTCTTATGGTTTTAACCGTTTGCTTCCAGTTCGCCCCGGAGTTGTCTGGCAATCCCATCGCTCGGTATTGCCCTTCACATACACCGGCACATGTGCGGCGAACAACGCGCGTACCAGGTAAGAGAGACGAGGCGCTTCGCGAAACCTGACTTCACTTTTCGCTCCGACTGGTTCGGCGTCTTTCGAACTTATCGCCATTCGTTCGGTATCACGCAGTTGAATTTACAAAGAAATTCGTTGCGATTGTCCTACTGCTACCTACTGGCGACGATCCATTTCCGTCGACGATAAAGGAGTAAATAGTTTCAACTGAGAAATTTATCCGACCAGAAGTAGAAATGTGTCGGATATACTCATTTGTTCCATTCAAACTTTATCGTCGGATGAAATTGGTATAGGAGAAGTGCTTCTGTTTCGCAGTGGCTGAAATTCCGCTTTAGATGTTACTAATCTGTTTTTGTTTGGCGCACGGTCGAGTGGTGATAATTGGAGATGAGATGGCCAGTGAACCGAAGGAGCCCCCGAGGCTCTGCGAATTATAACTGCGGCCCTGCAACTGACTCCACCCTTCGCACTACGCCGCGAACAAAAGACCTAGCGAAACAAATCGGTTTTGGTAGCTCGCCGTGTTGCTGACCTGGTAGTTAAAATTCCACGGTTGTCAAGACGGCTCAAAATGATTTTCTTCTCATTTTATAAATCTTACAGATGTTTTTTCATTTCTCCTTCCTTTTTTTTTTCTTTTGTTTTTTTGTTTTTTTTCATATATACCCGGGTACTTTTGAACCGCTACAGATGTCTCTACCTGCCGCATACAAAGTGGTCCCCGTTCCCCAATTTAACCGAACGATACTCAGGTGTGTAATCGCATCGCATGCGATTACGAGAAAAAAATAACAGTTTTTTTTATTCACATCAATTTAATTATTATTCATATCGCCTGTATAATTTCGTCAACTTATTTATCACCGCAGTGACGTTGGATCAATTAGATATCATCGATTTCCGCTACATAGCTGAATACGTGTACGTTTATGACCTTCAATTTCTTTCAACGATCGAATCTATAGAAAGTATTCATCCTTTGAACATAAAATTCGTAGACTATGATACGTCGATGTTGGAAATTTTTTTCATTACCTATTCTCGACCGAGGAAAGTCTGAACGGAACTGGCTAATCTCACTCCGATAACTTCGCAGCTACGTTAATTCCTGTAAAACAACCAAGCGAAGAAGCTACAAGTGCGCGAATAATTATTGATCTATCGCGGGTACTGCATGTTCCAATTTTGAACGGTATATATAGCGTTTTAAAAAGCGTGGACAATCCGGAGGTTCCCGGAGCCATTCGGTTGGTAATATATTATCTGATCGTGATTCGCCTGAGCCCTCGAGAAATTAACCGGTCGTAACACGCCCCCCATTGAAATTTAACGGCAATATAGGCGCAGCGCAGGTAAGTATTCGCTGCGCTTAGAGCGACGACGACGACGACGACGACGACGACGACGACGACGACGACGAAGCGGTAGATCGGGAAAGGACCGGGGGCCTCACGAGCCTCGGTTTGGGGTGGGCGAAGGTGCGAGCGTGCATCGGTCGTCCCTTGAATAGTTTTCGGATGTCACGCTGCGTAGTCCCCGCGCGTCCCGCCGGCGCGGAATCTCATCGGAGCGTGAAGTTGCCCGTGAAAAAGCCATTTTCGTCATGTAAACATCGGAATGAAGATCGAAGAAGAAAGAGAATGAGAAGAAACTCCGCGCTCGTTGTACGCCCATTTACATCGAGTTAACGGTCCTCGGCTCTCGCTCAATGAAGGACTCCGCCGCTTCCTCTCTTTATTTAGTTTCGGTGAAAATCTCGCCGGGGTTTCCTTCGTCACGGGAAAATCTTTTCGTATCGGGGCTCCATCCGAACGGGTCGAGTGTCCCCGGGGCGCGTTGCGAATCGGGGGTTCCCCTTTGTCCATCTGACCACAGCGAGAGTCAACACGGTGACGCTCAGCGGGTGACAACCGGATATTATGCGAAGATACGCTGACTAGGACTCTATCCGTTAAAACTTCGCAGCGACTGGGGGGCGCGACTGTCTTCCAACAATAAAGTTTTAAACGCCTAAAAGGTCGTCCGCCGATCTCCAGCGGGGGGTGGGGTGGGGTGAGGGGGGGTTCGGCGCTCGTCGTTTTCCCCTGCGCACGGCGAGCAGGCCGGAATTACTTCCCGAGTGGCTTTCCATTAGCTCCGCAACTTTCCCTTAAACACGAATCTCTGCCTCGTTGCTGGGCCTAATCCGGAACGATGCGAACGGCCTTCGATTGCAGGGTAAATGGGACAACGAAAACAGAGAAGAAACTAATCGCCAAGTTGCGATTGCACGATGATACGAACTTCGCAGTTTTCCGTTCAGCTCGGTGAATCCGTGTTGTTTACCCCCGGTGTTTTTCATACGGCGAAGGTTACACATCGTCGTGGTTTCGAGAGCGTCTCGGACTCCGGGGTTCGCCACAGCTGTTTTTCCGCTTAAGGAAACCACCGTACAGGGGTCTCTCTTATTGTTTGCCTCCGTCGAGTCAGAAAAGTCGAAATATTTGCTAAGCCGGGCGCGCGGGACCTCAGGACACAAAAGTTTTACCGAACAATAACTTTACACGCTTCGCATCTTCCCGATCGACAAATATTTTCCACCAATTCTAACCGCCGCCTCTGGAGAATCGGGGTCGGTCCAGTCGGCCACGGAGACACCTACCAATCCGTTCGGTTAATCCGATGATCCCTGTTTGAAAAACATAGAGAAAACACAAACAAACAAACAAACAATCATACCATTTCCCGAAGTCCAGGGGGTGAAAATTTTCACACCTTGGGAACGGAACGTTTCTGGACGTTTTAGAATTTAATTTCCTAAACTACTTGAATTATGCGCGTGTCGGATAAATAATAAGACGGTAAAAGTTATACACGGCGTTTACTATGAAAAAAAGTAATATTTTACATGCGTCGTAAAATGCACCAACGGTCAAAAAAGGGTTTGGAACTATATTGCTTCCGGTGGACACCGCTGCCACTTTTCAAGCTATACAAACATTTAAGAATAATTTGTTTTCCTCTTTTTTTTTTTCGAAAATTACGGAAGAAAAGAATATTGTTTCACTTCGTCGTGTCCAGGTGTGGCAAAAAATTACCTCGATGCTGAAAATGTCCACTCGAACGATCGAGAAATGTCTCCAAGTGACGAGAGTCCAAAGGAAATTTCGAAGAGGAAGAACGACGACGACGACGACGAGTTACGATATTTACGAGGGACGTTGACGGACTGACACATTTGTCAGGGAAATTAGACACCGTATTCCGTTTGCGCAAAGAGTTTAACTTCCTTCGGGGTTAATTCTCACGTGACAGAGTCGCGTGCACGTTCCTTTTCGCAATTTAAAACCACTCCCCGTATCCTGTTTCCGGCTTACATTGCTCCGCTACGATTCGCAAAGTCAAGAGGAATTGACCCCGACGACGCGGTGGTCGACGTGGATCGCAAAAGAAATCGACGGATCCTCGCGTCAAGTGTGCGTTTCGAGAGAAGAATTTTTTTAACGATTGGTTCATATATCCGATGCCAATTGCAGCGTTGCATACGAAAACGATCGAAATGGTTGAACGCTATTGATGAAGACCTACGGATGATTTTTACGGTTGAATCCGTCGCAATGGCGGACACGACGACGAGAGGCAAGTCATCCGTCGAGTTTTCACCGTGAAATAAAGTGGGCCATTCAAGTTCATATATATTGTGTACAGATGAATTAGGGATGCGCGACGCGTATAAGTTGGTCTTGAGGTCGCAACCTTGGTGGGATGGGCACAACCTTTGAAGAGGTTAGATTATAAGAATGGCATCGCCTCGACCCGGCGGAGTGCGCAGCGGAGGACGGATAGGTGAACCGTGTAGTCCTCGTCGGAAACATACCGTAACGTTGCATTAGGTCACCGTGTTGTAAATAACGATCGTCATGGTTACGCGCCGAGATATAAAACAAGAATTTATGGTGAAAATATTTGAACGTTTTCTCGCAGTAGGAATCGCCCCTAACAAGGGTGGGCATTGACAGTTTTGTTGAAAGTTTTGACCATAAATCGCAGCGATATTGTGGGACTTTCAAGAGGAAACCCGCAACGCATTGTGTCGCACCTCCGAGACTGTTGTAAATAATAGTCCCACCCATACCATCCCCCCCCCCCCCCCCCCCGTGCCGCCGTTGCAGCTCGGGGAAGATCCGGAGGTCTCGCTGGCTGGAGTCGTTCGCCGCGGGTCCGTGCGCTTTACTCCCGCCATGGGCACAACCAACAACCTTCGTGCAACGACGCAGCCCTCCTTCCGTGACACAGAAGGTAACCCACCAAGAGAGGAGCCCGTGAATGATACTTACTGCCCGGGGAAGCTTAAGGCGCCCAACCTGTTGAGTTTAAATCCTATAAGCATCCATAAATCTGTCTATTAAGTTAAGCGCATTATTCGTTACCTTCTTGCGCTGCGTTGCGCGCATACGTTGCGTCATTTTTTCCACCGCACTCCACGACCGTATCGAGTTCTCAACGCGAATAGTCGCACTCTTTTCTTTTCACCAAACGTAAACGCTGCAGCAACCCTTCCGAGTCTCCGTTGACTCGAAGGAATCTACGCGCTGCGTCCCACGTGTTTTCGTCGATCGGTTCGAACTCACGAATTTATCCGAAAGAAAATGTCGTCTTTCACGGATGCAATTATTTTCCCAACGAGGGGTGCGCAGTGTATATTTTTTTGGAAATGCTTTTTGTCGGCGGAAGATGTATATAATGTAAGATATACGTACGCGGTTGGATATTACGTGCATCTACGCGTTATACCGGATAGAACTCCGTGAAAATCAATTTCAGATAAGAGACTGTAAAGTCATTATTGGAACGAATCAAGTTCGATTTTGTTCCCGGTTCAGCTCCGCTTTTCGGCCCTTTGAAAATTCGAAACGCGGCAAATATCTGTGCGGACGTAGAAGAAATTCAGTGCGGCGTCGGTATTACTGGGAAAAACAGGCTGCGGCCACTTAATTAAGCACGGTGAGGTGGAGCATATGCGCTCTTTGAAATACACCAAATTTGGGTCCGTCTCGCGCATAAATTAAAAATCAGTTACAGTTCGTTCCGTCAAAATATCGCTCTCACGATACGTACGCGTCAGCTGAGTTCGAATGAGATGCAAAATCGAAAAAAAAAACAAAAAAAAAAAAAACGAATTCCGTGATATGCGTGTTCGATTGACGGATGTTTTCTCTTCTTATATACTCCCGATCCGATCCACTTAAAAATTTTACCTACGTCTTAGGTAAATTAGGTAGCGCAGCTGCACGTTCTAGTAAATAATAAACGGGTATAGTCGGAGATCCCTTTTATTACTATCCTCTGCAGTCGTACTTCTTTTTCCCCTCTCTCTCTCTCTCTCTCTCTCTCTTTAATATTTTCACGTTTCTATACTTGTAGTATAATTATTTCCGTGTGTAATTTCGGTGCGTTCGACGGCAATAACGTCGCTTCCATAATCGACGCTGACATCCGGCGCCGTGCGTCGAAACGTTTAATGTCACTGTTTACGTACATTCTCACGCTCAATAATTCCTCATTATGGCTGGAGGGATAGAGTCATTAGCACCCGGTGGCAGCAGCTACCTTTAAACGTAATCGACCGTTTGCCGGTGCCGCGCGCGGAGTGAAAATTTTACCTGACACCCCGTGCAGCCCGGTTCCTTGAAAATTATTTTCACTACCTCCCCTCCGAAAAAAATAAAATAAAATGAAATAAAATAAAACGCGCGGAAAAGGAAGGGAAAAAAATAAATGGATAAATAATAAGAAACATTTTTCCAAAACCCCGCGTCATCGCTCACGAAACATGGACCCGGTTTCGGACAAGTATAAATTTCAGACATCAAAATTCCGAGATAGGTGTGCGCGCGGTGGTCTATAGGTCGTCAAGAATCCGCACCTGGATCGCGATTCGTTTGGACTCAAATTCTACGATGCTCGTGTGTATTGTACGATCGCACGAGATCGGATTGGGTTCCGAAGGAGGTTCGAATTTTTTAATTTCGAACTATCGAGTTCGATACCTACGGCGAGCGTAGGGCCGGGGCAACATCGGCTAGTCCGCGTATCATCGAGCGGATTCGATGTAATCGGAGAACTGTACGGTTGCGAAGCCTAGGAGGTTACAAAATGCCGCGCGTAGGGTCGACGGATGTGATGAGTTTCCGACCACACGACGCGTTCGGTTTGTAATTGGACGGATTTCACGGTGACCTTTTACTGCGGCGGGTGTGCAACAACTTCGGATGCGTAGGGCCCACCGGATTCCCGTGGATAACGCGTGTACGCGCGCGGCTCGAAATTGTGTGCACGCGTATTCGTCGGTGTGCGTGCGCGTCCACGCGATGCCGGAGATAGAGAGAAAAAGGGGGCTCGGGCGGAGAGGCGGCGGCGAGGGGCGAGGGGGGAGAGGGGGGAGAAAAAAGTGGAAAAAAGAGAATGAAAAAGGAAAAGAAGCGAAACGGTGAGAAAGAGAGACGTGGAGCGCGAGAGGACCAGCAGCAGCAGCCACCCACGGTGACCCGGCAGCCCAACCGGCCCGTCTCGCGCGTCGCTACTTACTGATATTTATTGCGCCCAGAAATGTGTATGGGACTCATAAATCTCCGCATTCACACGGAGTTTCTAATTTACATATTCCACTCGGCTTCGGCTCCGCGCCTTCTTCGCTACCACCGTGCTACCCCCGTCGCTACCCCAACCGAACTCGATGCGATACGAACTCGATGCGATGCGAAGTGATGCGATGACTATACCGGCCAGATTGTACGCCCTCTCGCCTTAAACTCAGCATCAGCATCAGCTCCAGCTTCGCGTTCCTCGGAGCCGCGCACCCACGATCAATCTTTACCGGCGCGTTCTCCTGTCCTTTTCACGTCCCGGCGTACGAGGGGGGCTAGGCTACTTCTTACAACTTGTGTACTTATACTATATACTATATTCACGCGGTGTAACGTGCGGCGGCGAGACCCGCCGTCGAGCTCCTAGAATCAGCCGACGCTCGAATGCAATGGCGGATCTATTTATTCACGCTTCAACGAATCCGCGATCGCGCTAAAAATAATATTACACATCCGATACACGCAACCCCGCTGCAGCTGTTTCGAGAATTCGTTATTTCGATCGATGAAGATCGTTAGAAACGATGATCGAATATCCGATGTACGTACGACCGCGGGGTGCGGTATATCAAAAGGAAAAAAAAAAAAAGAAAAAAAAGATCGAACTCATTGGAGCAATTGCGTCGAGTGCTACGAGTCATTTAGTCGCTTATACCGGCACTCGATGAAATTAATATCGTTGTATACGACTTTCACAAATCCCTAGATGTTTCGTTGTACCATTAGATGTATTGTTATACCTAAAACGATAGAAAAAAAAAAAAAAAAAAACGGGGGTAGACATAATCGTCAGACGACAATTTCATATCTTTAGGTGTAGACGATAGAAGAAAAAAAAAAAAAAATTTTCCAAATTACACATCTGTCATAAATGTAAGTTAATAGAAGAATAACAATGTCGAATGTTTCACGGCGTCGTCTTGGCAGAGATTTTTCCAAAACCGCGAAATCTCAACTTTTTTTTACAGATTTTAGTTTTTTTTTCAACATCTCTTTTGCTATGCTTTCAATATTTTTCATTCGGAGACCCTCGTCGAGACGGTGATAAAATTAATCAAATTGATAATATACAGTTGAAATGTGTAACTGCACCGCTGCAACATAACAAAAGCGCGCACGTACTCTGACAAGGAGCCGCCACAGTTTAAGTGCATGAAAGTAAATGAGAGTGTTGAACGTTAACTTGACTCTGGGGATGACGCGGTGTAGCTCCACATAACTTTCGCCTCTGTGTTTCATTGATTCGAATCGCCTGGCGTACATGCTGCGCCCGAGTAGCGCGGATCGGAACCGACGTATTTGATAAATAAATTACGCGTCGTTAATGACAAATTATAATTGACACCGGTACGAATGATTCTTGCAATAAACAGACATTCGTAAACTGCATTTATACATCATTACCAACTATTCTGAAGGATATATGCAGATTGATTTTTTTTCACGAGTCGTCTTCACATCCTCCAATCAGTCGCACCGTTTGAAACCTGACGCCGGCTGTATTTTCGAGAGCGTAGAATCCCCGTCGGAAAAGTTCGGTCGAAATCGAACGACGGTTGCACTTACATTGTTCGGAAAGAGGAAGAACCTTAACTGCGGCATCTTGCAGAATTGCAGTATCGCAGTTAAGAAAGCGATACAAGTACGAAAATAAATAGGAGAAAACGAAGGGAAACGAAGAAACCATCGATAAATAAAAGTCGATCTTCGGGGATAAAGGGGTTGAAAATAAGGGAGTCTGCTATATCCGAGCGTAACTGGAATTGCGGAATTGGAGTATATATCTCTCCGCAGGTTTCTCACTCCAGATTTTCTCCGCCCCTCCGTTCAACGGAGGTGACAGATGGTCGGTGGCCTTCGACCTCGTCTTTCGATGCGCAGACTTTCCCGAGACCGGGGCGAACAGTTATTCCTTCGTCGGAAACGTACCCACTAATGTACCCAACCCTCCCTAATTACCAGTCCCACCCGTTAATTTTCGCATCAGACTCAATAATAAACTCCCTTGTACGATATAATGTACATTCAACCTTCTCGAATCTGTATATCTCAAAAGTGGCTGGGGATCATATATTTTGATGAACCGAAATTTTTGGCCGATTCGAAAAACTTGTCGCTACTACATTTTTCGAACCCCCTTTCGATTTCAGAGCGAACTTTTTCATTCCACTTTTTTATGGATGGTTCTTCTGCGCTCGAAGTGCAGATCCCGGAGACTCGTGTGTAGCAGAAGAGCAAACAAGTTACACAATATCGTACAGAGTGAACGTGAACGGTAGTTTGACATTTGCTCATTGTCCGCACATGATCATCAATCTTGCAAAGCGAATCAACCGAGGCGTTATTGAGTAACAGTCGCGCAGGTGAATAGAGTAAGAGTAAAGTTCGAAGCCGCGACGACGACGCCTCGCCTCGCCTCGCCTCCGAACAAAAACGGAGTTCGAGCCGCAGTGGCGTAATACAGATGTACGATAAATTTCGTCGACTGGATACGTATATGTATGTATATGAATATAATATGTACATATTAAGTAGATGGTAAAATTAAAGAAAATTATGTCAGACTGATCTCAGCACGATCGTCTCGACTTCTTCGGTTATATATTTTATACGGGTATACGTGCATGCGTGCAGCTAATAGATCCTTTTTCCTCTATAGTTCAGCTAGGTATAAAACCAGCGGTAAAATTCCAACTTGTATGTTTTCAACGTGTACATCGTAATACCTGCGAGGTCTGTGTCCCGCGTTTGTATATAGGTACAGCTACCGAAAATGACAGTGTTCGGTCCCGAAGATTTAATCGTGTATGATGAAATGAATTCCTCATCGTCGAGCTCACGCATCACTTCTAGTCTATGTATAATTGTATAACGACTCCTTTGAATTTTTCACGCACACTTGCCGGGTAGAAAAAAAAAATAACACAAAAAACCACCGACTCGTCCGTAGCGTTTCTTGACTAACAATAAGGGACGCGATATCGAACAAGAGACAGAAAAAAAATTCTTTCAAAGAAGAGACAAAAACAAGCTACCGAATTCTCATACTACGTTATCATTTTTTGGTCGTCGACGATACAATTTTTCGTGAGAGTTACGCCAATGTTTTTTTTTTTAGCGTCGAAACAATCGCGCGGTTTTCGAGTAAATTCGTGCGCGAGGAAAGCTACGTGTTATGCGTGTGTCGGAGAGGTGCGCGGGTCACCAGCGAAGTCTGAACCCGACTCTTGGGTGGCGTTGAAAATTAAAGAAATAAAAGAACAAGGTATCGGAAACACTTCGGCTAATCATCACACCTCGACGTAGCACCTCGTCCTCCTGCACGAACCCGTTCCCAATTTCTTTGGGTGTATGATTAAATATGGAACGTACGTGTGCGCGTGATATACACAAGTGTGAACATGTACAGGGTGAGTCACTTTGAGCCGCGAGAACGGGAGGGGCCCAATTTGGCGTTTGCCGATCGGCTTCCTCGTGCATTCGACGCGGTATTGTCGAAACTATGGAAAAGTGAGATGCGTTTGAAAAATTAGTAACCAGAAATCAGCGGATGGGACGCATTTCGATTAACCAAGTAATTTCAAGTAACCCTCGCAACACGTGTCAGTAATCGAATTCTCAAAATCATATTATATCTCCAAAACTGAAACTGCACTCATATTTCTGAATTTTTGAGGAGAAAAGAATCGAAGTTGCGCACATCGTTTCTATAGTCGTCAACGGAGAAAATTGAGCTGCGGCAATCGATGATCCGTTCAAATTTTAATCTCTATTCAAACCCTGCGGGAAGCTGAAGCGAATAAAACGAGAGGATGCGATTTTACTCTATTATCAAACAAATGTCATGTATAACTTGAGAGGAAAAAAAGGGACAAAAATGGGTTTTCAATCGTCATTCCATATCATACCTTCACGGCGAGCTGTCCAGCTGGTAGGTGGTGGAGCAATTCTAAAGCAGCGTTAAAGTTGCATGATCGTCGAGGCAGCAGCCACCCAGGCATCATCGTACCTTCAAGTGCCGTGTAATTCTGTTATACCTATCTGAAATGAAATAAATTCATTTCACGCCCTGTCAGCGCGCAATTATTTTAGATGCAGCCATTTTAAAGTTTCGTTCCATGACTAACACCTCGACCCTCGCCTGAACTCGGCCACGTCGTCTCCGGACGGTCTTTTGCAAAAGGAAATCGAATAATTGCAACGAAACACCTTCGTGGTCGTTGCGGGCTGGCCTCTCCCCTTTTCCTTCTCTCCCTCTCTCCCTCTCTCCGTCTCTCCCTCTCTCTTTTTCTCTCCGTTCTCCGCATATCATATTCACCAAGTTCGAAGAACGGGCGCACGTGCGGGTGCGAGGGAGACGGGCAAAAGCGGTGCTTGAAAATCTACGGAAAGCTGCGGGCATCGGGAATTTTTCGTTCCAAAGCGAGTGAGTGTGGCGGGTTTACGTACGCGGAAAATGGGGGGGGGGGGGTGGGGGGGTGGGGGCGATAAGACGTAGACTACGCGTCGTACGTCGTACGAGTACAGCGCGATTCTCATCGTTGGTACGCGATGGGAGGAGCGAGCGCGCGTACACCGTAGTATACGAACGCGCGCACACGAAACTGAGATGTGCGGTGCGCGAGGAGCGCTTCTTTCAAAATATTGCCACGTCCCGTGCAACGTGCCGAGTATAACTGCGAGGTTTGGGTATACGTATATAGCCGCAACGACCGGCGAGGGGAGCCGCGCGGCTTCTGAGCTTGTAATTATGTTGATACGAATGATCTTTGGGCCCGTCGTCGTTGGCGCAGCCTCCAGCGGTGCTCACCGAACTCTTTCCCGTCCGGCTGTTCTTGATGATCCTGCTCCTGATGCGCGCTTTGTAACACGGGCAAGCGCATCGTTCCCGCTCCAACGGTTTAGGTTTAGGACCGTGGCGAAACCAGTTTAAGTGGTTAAGTGTAGATGTAATTGATTTCCATTTTATGAGCCCACTATATACAGAATGGAAGATGCTGCACTGCCATCTCTCATGCCTTACGCTCCTCCTTTTTTCCATTCGTCCTACCGGTCGACGTACTATTTCATTTTTTTTTTGTTTTTGTTTTTTTTCCTCCTGATTCCGATTAACCGAATCATTCGTACACGTGAGATGTGGCCCCGTTCAAATTTTCAAAAATGTTTTTTTTCCCATTCTCGTCCATGCGGTAACGATATTTGTATTTCTCTTTTTTTCCCGTGCATCTTCCATTTTTGCCCGGCTCGCGAGTCGAGCCCCCTCAACATTTTCCGTGGACGGAAAAGAGCCGCGATCGACCGATGGACCGCACGAGTGTCGCGCAGCCTCAGCCACTCGGAGAAGCTCGTACGATTCGAGTCTTCTTTTCATTGGCTGACAACTCCCCCCTATCAACTCTTCGCCCTGATATATTGCGACTATTCTATTCCCTTCGAGATATGAACTTGGACTCGTGATCACTTAACGCCTCTACTGACTGGTAGGATGACAGGAAACGAGATGATGTGGGAAACAGTGGGCGATTTTCAACGCCGAAATACTGCGTACCCGTCGTGGGTGAATATCAACGGGATTCTACTCAGGATCGGCTGCACAAAATTCCAACATTCGCCGCGTCGGACCACACCCATGGCGAATTTTTATTTTCCAAATTTTTTTCAGCGATGTTTTGGCGAGGGTTTTTTTGTAATTTTTGCATTTCCGAGTGAAAAACAAAACTGCCAAAAAAGACCTAAACTAATCGATATAAAATTCCTCATACCTACTTGAACTTGATCCTCTTTACTTTTGGTCGATCGGCACCGTAGACGAGATGTTTTCTCTGTACTAGAACAATACAAATTCTGCATCGTCAGCGGTGTAATGTAGTTTCCAGCCAAGGTAAAGCTTACTTTTTGGATGGGACTGTGTACATTAATATCAACCGAAATGAAAATCATCGGGAACGGTTGTTAGCTGGTGCAGCAAAGACGGAGTTCAAAGGTGAAAGGATTCGTATAGCCGCTTAGCATCAGCAGACGCCGCACACTCCGTATATAACGTACGTACATACTATCTCCTCAGATCGGATGATAATATCTTTGTTAATCGGTAAGAAGTCAGAGGTCGATTCCGTCCCACCAGTTTATTATAATGATATATTCGCGCGGGAATACTAAACGGTGTATGGCAACCTTAATTATGGAATTGCTCGAGCAATGCGCATAAACAACAATTATACATATTATTTTATCTCATTAAATGTTATAACTAGACCTCGTTAATCACGTTAACGTCCGAAGAATTAGTATGTAGCCATTAAGCAATAAATACACATGAGGTCTGTGATCTGTGTTATTTTAATTTCATATCTCCTTGGAACTGATGTCTAGATCATGCGTGTTTGATCTGCAACTATTATTCCAGTTCCACACCACGAAGGTAAAAAAAAAAAAAAAAAAACCTGAATGAAGTAAAATAAAAAAAAAACGGGGCTAACCCACTCATTGGAGATTGTACATTGTGGTAGGATATATATTATGTGCGGGCGACCACTTATGTGCTTATAATTGTTATACCATTACGCGTGGGCACGCGTGAAACAAAATATTTGCAAAAATAAAAATAAATATAAAATGAATAAGACTTTACTCGGGTGACAGCGATTTCCTACTTAATCCCAACCGACTTACTCGTATATCGTGATTAGCCGGTGCAGGAATAAAGAGGACCCTGCAAAGTGAACCTGAAACCGGACCACACACGCGCAGTATAGAGCCTTCTTTTTGTTCTAGGGAAGCCATCCGAGTCCTGTCCAGATGTCCGATAATACGCAAGTTCATTTTTTTCACACTTTTTCATCATTGGCAATATTCAGATCATCATATTCGTTAGGGAGAAGTCTTTTCAAAAATACGTTGACTCACAGAAAAAAAAAAGAGCTGGACCCAGCGGATGTGAAGGTTTTGAATCGTTTCGGCTGGACGATGAAGTGTGAAAATAATCAGACAAAATTCTATTTGACATATGAAACAAAACTGTTTCTGTTTTGGGAAATTACCAAATCATTGAACAATCGAACTCGTCATTTGTAGACGACTCTAATTTTCATAGGATTCTGTCTGACAATGCGATAACGATGCGATTCCTCGAAGCGTACCTAAAACATGAGTACCTATATCAGTATTGAAATTAGAGATTTGAATAATTCAATTCATACAGTCGCGGAAGTGAGCGTGGTTTTATTGAAATTCCATTTTATTTATTTGTTTTATTTTACCATATCATTAATATATATGTACCTACAGCTAGAGTACGGAATTAAACCTACGAGCTATAGTCAGAAGTCTAATTTTATATATTTGTTGTAATATGTATAATAATATATACAATTTTTTGTTTGTTTTTTTTTCTTCAAATTTCATCCACCGCCTTTGACAAGGTCGAGTTAATACTATTGTGGTATGATACAACTATTAATATTATACACGAGGAGCTTTTACTCTCCTAAATTCGATCATAAGTAGTTGAACAACGCATTGCATAATGATCGTAATTAATAATTCAACGTACAATGTGAATTATTTCATTCACACCCATTTTCTCACGTTAATATATACATGCACGTACAGATAGACTCATACATATATATATATATACCTATATGCGTAATATCATATGTACAGATATATAGATATATATTTATATCGTGCGTTTCTTCACTCATTCGCGATCATTTTATGTATATCACACAGGATGGATTATAGAACAGCTATACATTTAAATAAACCTATTTATAACATATATGTATATATATGTATATATATTATATTTCACTCCGTTTCCATAATTATAATAGGTTAATTATTATTCACGCGATTCGCGTATAATACGTACGTAGGAACATGCCTAAATCAGGGGGATCATGAGAAAGAAACAATAATCAGTTTTTTCATTCTTCTATTAAAAATGTCTGTGACGGGCGCCGAGTTTGAATAACGAAAGAGATTCCATTCAAACAATTCGCGAATCCAGATGAAATTAGAATTTTCGAGGAGTTGTTGCAAAATTTTGACTTTTCTAAGAACCTATCTGATAATAGTGAAGATTTTTTAACCAAATTTTTCAATGTTCATCCAGCACTAATGATCTCATTGCGATTTCCAAACGCTAGTTGTAGGCAAAAGAAAAAAAAAACCCTTCTCTCAACCGGGAATTCGACGATTTTTCTTTTCTTTATTCTTGTTCGGCGATACACTTCATACATTTTTTCCGACACAGGTATTTTTAATTTTGAAGAAATTTACATTCCTCGATTCCACCCTGATAAAAATATTTACACGAATGAAATGTGACGAGATGGAAAGAAAAATGGGGAACAATTAGGTGAGTATTCATATCACACGCTATGTAGGGTATCAATTATGTGTATCAACCAGAAGTTTTCAATTTCATTTACACTCATCATATGTAATCGTATTATCGAATATTATTAATCTAACAACGAATGCGAACTGACCAAAATATATCGAACATCCAAACTAAAAATTGCCCTCAACTACGCAGACGTTCGCGCACCTTCACATTTTTACGTTCAACTCCCTCGTGCGGGTTTCTTCTTTGGCTTCTCGGGGACGACGTTCTTCAAGCGTTATCACCGCGACATATATTTATCTACCGCTAATGTCCACGACGACACTTACATGGCTAAATCTACGCGTCGTAAAATGGCCCCTACTTCGCGCGGCTCGAATGTACATATTTTTTCAACCCCCCCCCCCCCCCCCCCCCAAAAAAAAAATCACAGCCCAGATAAAGTAGCTTCGTTACATTCTATTTTCGACCAAAGAAATCATTATTACAAAGACGGAGAAGTGGAATTTTCTTTTTTGTTTTTCAACCGCGTTTCGAACGACAAAGCATTTCTCCGCAGCGGTAGCGGGCGCCGAACGGAGCGACCGCCACTGTAGGCGTCGCCGGTGATAGAAAAAGAGAGAATTAGAACGGAAAGAAAGCCAGAAAAAATAAGGGCCACCCTAGCGCGTACCTTACCCTACTACTCCGACGCTCTTGTATCCCGGCGTAGCTACATCAGAACTAGGGGGGTGTAAAGAATGAGCGAAGTTCCGGGGCTAATTGGGGGTGGCTGGGCGTGGCACTCGCATCGGCGGAGGTGTGGAGGGCGAAGGTGGATAGGGCGCGTACCTCATCCCCGTGGCGGTGGAGGAGGGTGAGGGTCGTCGCGGTAGCATGGGCCAGGGCAGACTCGTTGTGGTGGGAGTCGAGAAGGCCGCGAAGTGCGTCGCGAAGGGAGAGGGAATGCCGCCGCGCCCGTGGGCCTGCGCGACACCGCCGTAAACGAGGGCGGAAGCGGGGGGTAACCAGGGCGCCAGGGGGTGCGCGCCGTGTTGTCCGTTGCCGTCGTGTTGCACGCCTCCTCCCAAACCCGGGGACGACATGGCGAGGTGCTCGTACAGACGGAGCGGCGGTACGCCGCAACGCACCAGCTGTTGTTCCATCAGTTCCATCGGATCCCTGCGAACACCGTGTAAAATGGTCGTGAATCGTTCATGCCGCACACGCGGAGCTGCGGACCGCTTGTACCGCTAGCATTTACCTCCATTATGTCATATCGTTCCTCTTCGTCATATTTCTTATTTTTTCGTGGACAAACATTTTACAGATCATATTATAATAGCGCACAAAAATGTGTGTACTTGGTTATTTGAAAATAACTAAGCTGTACAAATTTTGAGACACCATTTTTGAAACTTGGAGAAAAATTATTCATTTCACACATTTCAAATTACCCCCATGCATATAGATGGAAGAGACCTACAATTTGGTCTAACGGTTTGGATTTAAGTTTCGAGTTTTTTTTTTTTGACGCGCAGGTCGGTTTTTGATAAGTTGAGAGTGACGAGGGTAGAGGGTGGCGGAGATATAACGACGTATAGTCCGCGTTCCAACTAGATAGGGAAAATTGAATTCAGAAGGAAAACTCGTCGTCGAGAGAGTAGATTGGGGAATTTCGTCGCGACGAATTTCATCTAGCTCGAGCATTATTTTCCACGAATAGAAAAAAAATAAAAAATACAAAGAAACGATGACGTCGGTTCGGTCATCGCGTCGCTAGCATAGGACGGCGATCGGGCTGTTCAGGTGCAATATTTAGAACGAATTAAATTGGAACTTGAGTCGAGATCAACATCCGCTGCCAAGTCTCGGCTTACAAGTAATCTTCTGATCCCGCGTCCGAATCAGGTTATCGTGACCCGTTGCCTTGGCGGACCTTCCAAACTTCGTTTTTTTTCATCCGCCCGAATCGAGGGTGCAGCTATTGCATCGTAATTATTCCCGCGGGGCTAGAGAATTTCTAAAAAATTCATTCCTCCGTTATGCCCACATACTTATCCTCATAGATTCCCAAGGGTACGGAGGAATTGTACGAAGAAGCGAAGCAAAGAATATTCACGAAGGCAGTCTGCAACGCTGCGCGAGACGCTCGAAAGCGGTGGAAGAAAACCTTTCGGTTTCCCTTTCCTTTTCTTTCCCGCCAGGGAGCCCCTTTCCCTCGTATAACGCTTAGCGGGTAATACGACACCTTGCGCACGGGCGTGTATACCGACTAAAACTGTGGAGCATTATACGGTGGTCCCCCTTTCGTGGAGGTAGTACCTATACCATACAAGCCGGAGTTCCGAGTTCGTACGCGTTGCATCAGCAACGTCGAGACGCAGGCGACGCTGCAGGCCCGAGGGATTAGGGCCCTGAAGCTAATCGTCGGCATGCTCGGACTGCCCGGACGTGCCGGACCACACACGGCCAAGTCTGCTACCATTCATTCTTCTCCTTCTCGTAAAATATCCCTGTCAAGGCCCGAACTCTATTAAGTCCGCATTGGCAATTCTTACGCGGATATACCGCGTGCACGGCGTTCTACAACGTTGAATCGAGCTGAACGCGAAATAGGTACGTCACGCTCTCGGCGATATTTTTGAATTTCTCGACGACCTCCTCGTCGATGCGACGTGACGTTGTGCCGAAAATGATCGGTGAAGGGCGTCTGTTTTTTGTTGTTTTTTTTTCTTTCATTTTTTCATCTTTCCGCACGGGAAATGAACGTTCGGGGGAAGCAAAACCTGGTACAATATTGCCGCGTCGAAAGGCAATTACCGACATAACTGCGATTTTATATATTTTATTTTATTTTATTTTATTTCTTTTTTTCAAACGATCCACTTTTCGCCCCGATGGCGGGCGGTAATTCGTTGGAATTACGAGAGCTTTGTAGGTCGAGTGAGAAAAATTGTGAGACAATGTCACGCAGGCAGCGGTGGTGCGTTACAAACGAAATAACAATAAAGTAGAAAACTACTTAATACCGAGTTCGCAAGGTCCCGGTTACCAGACCTCTCGGCTTCTGCTCCGCTGCCGCAGGGTCGACCGGTCTTTAGGAGTATTTCTACCCGCGGGGGCTGTTTAAGAATTCTCGCCGGGGAAACTAATCACCGCGTGTTATGATTTACAACCCGGGTAAAGGTGAAAGATGAGGTATGAGGAAAACGAACTCGCTATAATATTACCCGCTTTTTCCAAATTGTCCATGGGAACTGTCGCTATATAGATTCCACGATAATACGTATATGTATACAGACGACGTGCGAACTGTAATACTTTACACACACACGCACACACACACACGCGCGTAAAAGTGTCTCGCACGCGAATGGACGAATATGTATTAACACAAAACCTAATATACAACTGCTTTCATCGAATGTATTTGTTGGCTATACGTTATTCCATTTTGCATATTTTCACCCACATTACCAGATGCGTATCTCTACATACACACACTCATTATTCATGATATTTTCCTTCGCTTTTCCGTATACGCCTCCGCGAGAAGGAAGAACTGTCATCGATTTGGGAAAAAATTATCATTCGGTATTTCAGAAACTTATTTATTCGTTCGTTCGTATACCGCGCGTGTCAAACACGTGTGAGATTGAATAATCAAGGGCTACAATATCGCTGTGCCTTATCGATGTGTTACATGTATTCGACGACATGCAAGTTGTACAATTGTTCCGCGTGATGTGCGGCGTTGTACGACCTCTCGTAATATTTTCAAAATTTCCAAAAACGGTGACGCGATCGGTGCCCGCGGTACCCGCGGGACGGATTCATCGTGAAAATGATCACTCGATAATCGCGGTGCCCGCGGCACGCTGAAACTTCACGTGCACGCTGGGGATTCCGAGGGGATCGTATATATATATATAACGGGTGAATTTTACCGCGAATAGCGAGGCCCTGTAGAAGATCGTCCGTTTTCAACTATTGCCTGACACGGGCATTAGGTAAGTGGTAGATAATGATAGGTTACACTCGTTGATGGGCGAAGGCAAGTCGTCTATCGAATGGTTCTCTCCCCCGCCCCCGCCCCCCTGTACGCGTACGCCCCAAAATATACACGTACGTGAAACACAGGTGAAAACATCTCCCGAATATGATCTACGATATCATGGAGACAGGACCTATAATAAACAACGCTAATGTATACTCAACGAAATTAGTCCGACACCCGCGATATCCTATGGGTATGGTGTGCGTGGGTCCGCAGTGTGTTTCCCGAAGGACCGACTTGGAAATAATGTGTTTCCAAAATATCCACCGCAGAAACCTTAGGGCGACGCTCTATGCATATACGTGCGCTACATCGGAGCGTATTTAGAAATGGCCTCCGAAAAATTATGTCCGCTAAACTGGGCGTCAAGTTGCCCGAAATTATGACAGTCATAAATTTATGGAGTCTGATAGGAATAGCGGAGTCTGCTGCATTGGAACGTGAAGATTTTCTATCCAGGCGTCGGGAAATTTGATGTTATACGAAACGACGAGCTATCGCGAACGTAAATCGAGAGTCTTTGGATTCTGCGGTTTTTCCCAAATTGATTCTATTTTTTTTTTTTTTTTTTTTTTTGGAGCCACAATAAGTCTTGTACGGAGACTGCGGTAGACCGCTGATCGATGGTCTTGAATCGATCGGTTTACCGTAGGGAAATTTCATTGAAACGGAAAAATTCTTCATCCAGACTCTCCCACTGGTCCATGTATAGCGGTGTATAAACGGAGACACTGTACATACGTATCCAGGTGATGTTATGCAGGCATTAGGAAGGAAAAAGATGTACGTATACCTGTTATAATACGCACGAATTTATACTACGCGGCGTTCAAGGAGGAAAAGAAGTGGAAGAAGGAGAAGACGAAGAAGAAGAAGAAGAAGAAGAAGAAGCGGCGAAGACGTAGGGTATAACCGCGAAGAAATTAATAGCCATAAAATATGAATAGAAATTAGCGGGTTTGGGTTGGCGTGACGCGTTCGTTCGCTCATTTCCTTTCGGCGCGTTGAAAAACAACAAAACAACAAAATACGTTCGAGCCTGTAATTTAGCCGGGTGCCGCCGACCGTGGCCCTATAACACCGACGTGTAAGTAAAATAGTATATACATACATATATATATATATATATATCCATACATAGATATATGTATAAGTCACGTATATACCTGTATAGAAATTCTATAACACAGGGCATGTTCTCTTCGTGGGCAATGCCCCGTGTTGCACTGACAACGGACTGTGCAGGTTGCTGCGGCTATCCCAAAGTACATACGTGTACACACGTACAACATATACATATGTATACGTATGTATATATAGATGTGCGAGAAAACGTATAATAAATATAAGAAAAACATTGAAAAAAAAAAAAAAGGAAAGACAGGGGAAAAAAAGGAGAAAGAAAAGAGTATAGGTAGCGTAGATGGCTTGCGGGTCAGTATGGCCCATCGCCCAACGTCACACGGTAGGGTCTGGTAGGTAATGATCCGCGGTAATGACCCTGACGCCTTCGTCTCGACGCCGACGATCAGCTCCGCGCTCTCGAGAAGCATGCGGGAAGGTGCAGTTGTATCCCCGGTGTCGTGTTTACACGTACATGAGAAACACACGTGGACGTGGAATCGATACGCGTACACACTGAGGTGTTCCGTATTTAGACCGATATTTGTTTGTTTGTTTTTTTTTTTCTTTTCCTATCCAAAAGTCTGATACTTTACAGAAGAAAATAGAAATATCCCCCTTGGAAGAGAAACTCTAAGCGAATCGGAGGCTTTGCTCATCCAAAAATTCCATTCACAGTTTAAATAATACGGGAAATTTTCTTTTCGCAGGGCGTCAAGTTTGTCAGGAGAAGGTTTCGATAAACTTCAGCTGTACGACCAATAGGTTTCGAGTCACAGACCTTGAAGGGCGAGTATCAATAAAAACTGACATCACATCTCCTATGATTTTGAATATATTCATCTTAGATAAAAAATTAACTTACAACAGACACTGTGAGGCTCCTCAATTATCAATCTTAAAAAGGACTCGCTAATTCACAGCAATCCATTTCTGAAAAATTTAATGACCGATCGAAACGTGTACCGATTGGTGTCGTTGGATTTTGCTTATGGGCTGATTGGACTCTGCGAAACGATTGAATTCCGCCGTTAAACGGTGATGACGTTTCATTAGTTTGCCAATAAATTTGGCTGAGGGCTAAATATTCAATTTTCCAAATATGTCAGCCGAACGGTACGATTTATGGTTTTCCAACTGAATCGAAAATTGCCAAGCTCATAGCTTTAGATTGTTCTCAAATTTGAAGTCGAAGTTTGACATCTTTTTTCATTCGGGGTTTCTATGCAGGTATTCTTGAATATCTTGATCTCAGGAATCTATGAAATTGATCGAGTTATCACCAACGTTTCGCTTTTTGGAGGAGAAAACTTGTGATATTTTCGATGAGAAAAATTCGTGGCTCAATATAGTCAACGGATTTGTGTTCCTGAGGTCAAGAAATTCAAATTGAATTCAAAAATGAAGACGCTTCGAAACCGACGCTTCCTAAAATCAATAATTCAAGAGGCCGATAGTGTCTATTATGAGTTAATTTTTTATGTAAGATAAATAAATTCAAAATTATAGGAGATGTGATGTCAGTTTTCATTAATATTCACCTCTCAAGGTCTGCAACTTGAAAACTATCGTTCGTATAGCTTAAGTTCATCAGTACTTTTTTGTAGAAAATTTAATGACTTATAAAAGCTTCATACTCGTTTTTTGTAAAAAAAAAAATTTCAACACCGAAAAATCGAGTTCGAACCAAACAAAGAATTTTTCTGTGTTATTTAAACGAGAAACCGAAGCCTCTGCTTCACTTAGAATTTTCTATCCAACGGGGATATTTCTGTTTTCAATGAAGTATCAGATTTTCGGGTACAAGAAACAGAAGATAAATGAAACACCCTGATACACACGTTCGCGAGACCCTCTGAAAATCACAGAGGGGTAAAGGTGAAGGAAGAAAAAAGGCAAGCGAACAGACGGACGAACGTCGGAGTCTTCTCGTCCCTCTCGAGGGTTTCGGAACCAACTTTGAAAAAATGAACCATACTGCCGCCGTAACAGCGCAGAAGCGCAACGGTCTGGCCGTTGGGTCGGTTCGATTCGGAAGAGATCTTTTGTTTTTGCGTTTGATTTTAAACGACGGTTATTAGCCGCATCGCTGGGTGCTACCTCTGGCACAGACTCCTCTCTCTTCATCCCCTCTGTTTCCTCTCTCTCGTTTTTCGGTTCTCGGTGGCTCACTCCCTCTCGGTAATGCAGGTCGCTGCTGTTGCTGCTTCTGCTGCTAATGGGCCAACGGTGGGGGCATATAGCGCGGCAGCAGTAATGACAGGCCGCCCGCTCTCGGAGCTAATATAGATGAATGCCCTGCCCTCCCTGGCCTCCCTGGCCTCTCGGTCGCTCCCCCCCCCCTCCCTCCCAGCCGCCCCCCGTCCCTCTTTCATGGTCTCGCCGATCGCGGGGAAGACTCGGGCGCTTTGAAATCGGTACACATACCTAACCGACGTTGGCTCGGTCTTCCCTGTTCCCTCTGTTCTCGGTCGGGCCACTCTGCCCTCTATTCCCCCCCTCGGGCCCTTGGGGAGAAACGAAGAGGGCGATACATACCCCAAGGGCCATCTATCTATCAGCGCCGGCGTGAAGTGGGCGGGTGCCTCGCGCTCTTGCTGCGGTGGACGGGCGGCCCGCTCTCTCATTAAGCCTGATGCCGCCTCGCGCATGCTCATCGGCCCTTCCGCATTATCGGCTTTATACACCGCAACTCTCTACGAGTGTATGGGCGCGTATACCGATACAGGTACAGCGGCGAGGGTATCGTGTGCGCGTGTGTGTGTGTATCGGAGTATTACGAGCGTCTATCATCATTCCAGACGTATCCCTCTGCCATTCCCATGCCAACGGGAATCCCGAACCATATCCAAATAGCCGCTCGCACAGCTATTCCCGTTGTCAGTTATCGTGTAATATCCTACCACCTATTCTCTACAACCCTCTGAAAACGTTGAAAAAAAAAAACAAAAACAAAAAAAAAAACGCCCATCGATGTGATCGGCTTGATTATACGTGGTAAAGCGAATCGTTTTTTGGCCGGAAATTGGCGATTTTTACTGTTGGTTAGGAAATTATGTTTCTCGATTCGTTTTTCCTGCTCCTTTTTACATCCTGCACTCATTTACATATAGGAAACGAATCAACGATTAGCAAATATGAGAAAAAAAAAATAACACGAGGGCCACCGTCAGATTTTGGTCTCGCGTGTGTATTCGGTGAACGTGTATAAAACCGCACGGAAATTTCTGAATATTTTTGATATGAACCGACCTTTGTACGGTGTACATTCGATCGAGGTGTACTTTACTGCATCTAACCGTTACTCAGGTGTTTTTGTTTCTAATTAAAAATTGAACAACGCGCATTAATTAAGAGAAGAAAAAAATTAATATTAAGAAAAGCCGAATTTAAATCATTGTTATTTTTATTATAGCTCGTTAATTCCAGCGTTATAATATACGTACATCTATGTGTGTAGAAAAATTTGTATATTCAAACACGTGAAGACGATCGAAATTGACGTTTGAATTCAAGTTAGTAATTTCTTTTTTTTTTTTTATTTATTCTTTTTCTTCAGTTTTCTAATATCCAAAGGCGGGATAATTTGAATATAACGAAACATTCATAATTTGTTCGTTTTCTTTTTTTCTCTCCTTATGTATATTATGCACACATAAAAGACATGAGTTGACGTGACTTCCGGTCGTTATATACGACGCACATACATAAACATATATGTATTATATACACATACGTTGATCGTAATATATTATACACAAATGTGCGTGTATATATAATATCGTATACGTGTGCATATGAATGATTATTAGGGTATACCGCTTGTCTGTATACCGCACGCGGGGCTCCAACTCGCGCTGCCTCTAAATGGAAAGGACCCTTGACGTTTTTTCCGTTTTTTTTTTTTTTTTTCCCCCCTCTATTTTTTCTTCTCTTAATAATATTCTCATAAAAACAACCCTCACCATCTCTAACCTACTTCATACCGGAAAAAAGAACGAAGAAAAAGGAAAAAAATCTACCGTATCCTCTCGTATATATATGTATAATACATACAACAGTTTCAGGGGCTCCTGACGTGCGCTACGGGCGCGCTGTGCGCTGTCGAGGCGTGACGATAATTCGCTTGTCGCCTCCTCTCCCTCTACAGAGTTCATCTGTCGCAGGCAATCTACGATCTTTTCATTTTTTCGGGTACTACTTCTTCCTCACCGACTTATACGCATCTCCCCTCCCCTCCCTTCACTTTCTTTCTTTCTATCTTCCCTCTTCCCTCTTCCCTCTTCCCTTTCCCTTCCTGACATACCCCGCGACACAGAGCGAGAAAAATCCAAAAAATGTTGCGCGGTGTGCGCCACCCGGTTTCAGAAGTGCCAGTCCGACGAGGGGTCCTCGTATCGTCTGTTCGGGGGTAAATTTATAGACCAACACCTTTTGCACGCGCGCTGCTCTGGGACTACCACCTCCCTATATATTATATATATATTCATGGGTATACATAGACCCGTGTGTTATATACCTGAGGGAGAGTTTTCTCGTGATATATGTTAAAATGTTATTATTATATATATATTTTGAAAATATTATTATATATGTATAAATATACATATTTATATATACGAGGGCATTTAGGTATATTATACCTCTCGCAGCGCGGCAGGTGCTGAAGATGGGATGTACCTACTGCAGGCGAGGAGGAGATCGAGGAGTCGTATGGGTTCAGGTAGAGAATAAGGAGGAAATTGATTGACGGAAAGTATACTTGAATATTTCACCTGCACGTTATGTGCCCTCGACGTAACTATAGCCGCAGTGCCATGGGAAAAAAAAAGAATTTGAAAACAAAAAAAAGTAAAAATATGCGATGAGGGTACAAGTCATCCGAAATTAATATAACCGATGGGTACCTACCGATCAAAATCCGTCAGTCTCGACGAATCCCGGAAACCTTTTGCGAATGGATTGCTGTCGATTTTCAACTTGGTTATCTGTGAAGTCGAAAGAGAAAGGGATTACCGTTATAAATTACGTTGGAATATATCACCCTGATTTTTGTTTGTTGAGAAGAAAAAAAAAACTTTTCCCGTTCTCTCATGCTCATTTTATTTCTCTTCTTTCGTCGAAAAGACGGATTAGGTTTTTCATACAGCAAACGTCGACACAGCGATAGCAAAAAAAAAAAAAAATGAAAAATTATACAGATCGTAATCGTGATAGACGCGTAATAACAGAAATAATGCAGTCGAGATATCGTGCAATGTTATATATTACAGTTATATTACTTCAAAGGGAAAATAAAGCGATCATCTAGCGTACAGGTGTATAAGGGTGAAAGGCGCGGGCGCGTAGGTCGTTGAAGAATAATAATTCATCTTTTGGCAAAGTGGATTTGATCGCTGTATACGTGTTCTTCTAAGCTTCGAAAACGGAACACAAATTACACTCGAGGGAACTGTATAAACACAGCTATATAACGCCGAGTGTACAACAACAGGGGAGATCGCCATTGATTTTTTATCTACCCTGCGCTTAGCCCCCGAGAAAAAGAGAGAAAAAATCGAGGACACGAATATCAGGAGGAAACTTTCACGTTTCGAGTAATTAGTGGCGACGAAAAAATCTATACGAAGTGTACTGCAGCTGAATTTATGTAGAGAATGAGCATCAGTCAATCTGTCGACGATATAGTCGAAAGGGGTGTAGAAGAAAAAAAAGAAGGAAAAACCCGTTTCGAAAATAAACGAAAACTCTCATTAATATACACGTACTTCAGTTTCTCATCGTGTTCTTTTCCGAATGCAAAGAAAAAAAAAACAAAAGAAGTGAATATAAAAAATAATACAGACGGGAAAAGAAGTCGGAGACAAGGGACTCGAGGAGGAAAGAGGCGGAGGGAGAAAAGTGTGGAGGATGTAAGTGAAAAAAGTATAATAAATATTTAAAGACGTACGTACGGCCGGTGTAATGTATATTATAAAAACGCGCCACGGGGAATCGAAGATTATAAGATGCGATTACTCACCAGCTGATTCTGGTAGGCTGTGACCGCGGTGAATATCGCTTCTGGAAAAATAAAAGTTTTGTGTTCTTCGTGCTGGAGATCGGTGATCGGACTGTTGTCGTCCGGCGAACGACACCGCACCAGGTGTATCCTTGGCTGGTACCGGTGCATCGAATTCAGGATAATCTGGAAACACGAAATGTCACATTCGATGACTTACATCACCTCGAATTTCACATAATATTTATCTTCTGTAAGAAACTGTATCACTTCGTCCATATCTGCAAAAGATCCGGATAAACTTCATTCAACCGTGCGGTAATGGTAGGACGACACGCGTATAGGGGAGAATAAAGAAAAAAAGGTGTGGGTGTTTTTTTTTTTTTATCGTTTACCAGAAGTCCGCAGAATCTGGGTTGACAAATTTGGCTATTCCGATTTTCGAGGACTCGGGAAAAATTCATCTTCGTCGTCGATGAGAAGGATAAAGTTCTTCCAATATCGGGAAATCCCCACGGTTTTTGAAGCGTAAAACAAAAAAATATCCCCCCGGCATCGCGTGTGAAGATTTTTTTCAAATCTGACCCGAAACTCGGAAGAAATTCGTCTAGAATTCAACGATGGATTGAAAACGACGTCAATTTCGCTCGTAACCGGGACATTTCTGCATCCCTTCCTTTTTTTTTCGGCGCCTCAGAATATACCGATTTCAATTCGGGACCGTCCCACGATTCGTCCGATAAAGTATCCTTTTTTGCCGATTAGAGAATTTCCAAAGAATAACTCAACACTCCTCACGCGATATATAATCCGATTTAAAAATCTCCTCTCCTCTCAATTAAATGTAATACGTTCATCGGTCACGGTCAGATTTTCTAATGCCTCACCGAAAGACTCTTCGCTCGGAGATGTTGTTGAGCGATCGTTGATCGGTGGATCTTTATGCGTACACATAATACACCGCGAGCCTACAACGGGGCAATTGGTAGGGGAATCCCCGTAGCATCATAACACGCGTCGATAGGTTCACCTACGTACGTACGTACACCAGACCACCACACGGGCATACGAGCCAGGGCCGTCATGTCGTAGTATACGGAATGTAGATTTTAAAGATACGAGAACCTGCAGCACGATCGGTACGGCATATAACGTAGTCCGCGCGTATAGCCGGGCAGCTCGAGAGTTGATCGCTCTGCGTCATGGACCGGTATTATACGCGACGCGATTAGTCAAAGAGTATTCTACGCGTGTAGCGATTAGCCCCCCGCAGACTTTGGGACTTTCTTCATTTTCGAGTCACGTGACAAGCCCCGGGGCTCGGGGATCACGATTTCTTAACGTTGTATCTGGTTTACCGGTATATTAGGTGTGCGGTACGTTCACGTATTTCGTGCCACTCTCCCCACATCATATATTAATTAACGTTACATATACCGGCAGTAGCGAAATCTGTGGTATACTCCCATGCGAATTGTTGTGTTTATATTATAAATTATCAGCAGTCTTGTCCAAGGCATATAACTGGGACTAGAGAGCGATCGGAAAAGGGTTAACCGAGATTCACTCGAAAGGGTTCGAAAGAACTATTGTACAGTGCGTCGTGTCGTTTCTCAACAATATCGTTGCATCAATGATTTATATAATTGCGTTGTATTAAAATTATGTTATTTCGTCCGAACGAGGAAAAAGTCGAACAATGACGGTGAATTTTCATTCCACAATCAGAGTAAATGGGAATTACATTCTTCCGCAAGCGATCGCGTTATCAATTATGTTGGTGCGATAAACTTTTTGCTATTGGTTTTTCTTTGTCGCGGTGTCTGCTACCCCGTGCGGGGCGATACAACCGGTCTTCGTACGCAGGGCCCGACGTCGCCTCGTTCATCATTTTTATCTTTCAATAAAATTTTCATCTCTTGTTTTTTTTATTTCCCCGCGACGAACGCGTAGTTTCCCTCGCACCTCGGACGATCGTGCGGAGTATAACCGTGCACGCTGCTCGAATTAAACGGATTCGTACGCCGTGAGTTTCTCGGATCTACATATACCTATGTCAGTGACACGAGCGCGTGTGCGTTTAAGGTATACATATGGGTCATTTCGTTCGCAAATCAAATTTCATTATAATTTTTTCTCAACGCGTCTCATTTGAATTTTCGTAAGAGCCGGGCGTCACGATCCGGCGCCGATGTGTATTGCGAGACGAATTTCGTGCCTCTACCGCGGACCTCGGCACAATTATTACAGCGAGTCGTCGTAAATTTACGATGGGATCAACGATCAACTCGTAACGCCCGCGAATGACGCAGATCGAACAGTGCGGTATCGATGATCCCCAGATATCGTAACGCATAATTCGAGCTGCAATTACCCGACGACGATACGACGTGCGGTGCGAATGCTTTCATCTTACTTTTTGTTTTTTTTTTTTGTTTTTTTCTCTCTCCCTTCTTTTTTACCGCAGGTTCACCTGTTGCGGCCAGTTCTGGTTGTCGTAAATTTTAATCGACAAACGCGTAACATCGTATAATATAAGTAATGACTCGTAAAGCGCGATCGCTCTGCACACAACTGTAACATGTATATGTATACGTGCGATTATTATACGACGTGGTTCGCGAAAATTAATTTATCGCCAAAGAAACGCGTTTTCGCGAAAACGACGGGAAGAGAGGAACGTGAGACGGAGAAGAAAAGAGGAAAGTTTATGTACAACAATTAGCCGTGTACCTTAGGTACGATATTTAAAATAGAATAATTAATTATTAGCTTTTCGCACGCGATACGCGGATGGGTATTATTTGTAGAAACGTATATACGACATGAGAATGTACATCCGACATTTGAAAAAAACATGCGTGTATCGAATATATACATATGGAATCTTGCACGCACATCCTATGTATTATACGTATAATACGAGGTAAACGCGGGCGCGCGCCCGCGAGATCTTTATACTGCGCAACGCGTACATATATACGTATGTAAGAGAAACGTGCAGCGATAACTTTTCTCAGCTTTTCGAGTGAAATAAAAAATTTAAATAAAATGGAATAAAAATTAACAATAATAAAAAGAATTAACGCACGCGATGATCGGTTAGCGACCGAATACGCAGCGAGTATATATGTATACGGTAACGTACTTGCCTGCTATACCTACGTTATATATACCTGCGGATACTATTATACCTGTACGTAAACATAAAATATGTATAATACGCATCTATATATACCACATAAACGTATACCAAATATAGTTTCGTAAACTCCAGGTGCGGGTTCTTTACACCTTTTAAATTTCAATTTTTCCACATACGCGGGTATACGCGTACATATTTTCATACGAGGTATACCGAGTCAACTCGACCTGCAGGTTTCCACCCTTATTTATTTCTCGTTTCTTATTTTTTTTTTTTTTTTTTCACCTGTATCAAGGAGCGTGTAAAGAAAAAAAAAACAAAAAAAATACAGAAAAATGGAAAACTTCGGTTCCTCATTTTCTTAGAATTTCTGCGGAATCTCCAAGCGTCAGCTGCGAGTACAAACTACACATACGTATTCGTGATGGAATCGAATTGAATTATGACACGCGTGAACATCAATCAACCCATTCGAGCGCTCGTCAACTCCTGCAGATGAATCGGAAGAAATGAGAAGCGAAAAAAAACGTAGAAAAAAACGACAAAAGATACGTGCAGTACGAATTACGAAAAAAGGGGGACGTTGCGCCACTCGATTTGAATAATCGGTCAGTTTATCGAGTACAGGTTTCGTGATAAGCGTTGACTGGACAGCCTTAGCGAGAACGCATACCACATAAGGCCGACGTCGTTAGCATTCGTTCGTACAGATATACACGGATACACACGTACACGTACGCGGAACGCGCATACATTGTGTCGTATTAATATACCCGTGCAGACGCGAGATATATCCTAGTAGGGGTTACGAGGGAGGAGGGGATCACAGACTTATATTATAGCTAATATGAAATATGGAGGCGGCTGCGTCCTCGCAACTGTTGAAACTTACCTAACGGCTGCAGGTGGCCCGTTGGACACGAGGATATCTCTCCGTATGTGGATATAGGTATTTATGTATATAATATACACGAATACACAAACTCCAAAACTCTCTCTCTCTCTCTCTCTCTCTCTCTCTCTCTCTCTCTCTCTCCCCTCGCGCAGCGTATCCCCCTCACTCGTGTGGGTATATCGTATACGCGTATAAAAATGAGAAGAAGAAAAAAAAAAAGCATATACATTGAAATTAAAAGGAAAAAATAGCCAACGCTTGAGATGGCCTGTACGCGCACACACACGCACACGTACGCGCGTAGTATTGTACGTGGGTAGGAGGTAAAGGACACGCGTGCTTGTACACCTATATACGATACAAGCTCCCGCAGATCACGTATAGGTGAGCGTAATATCGGAGTAACAATTTTTTTTCTGCCGCCTTCGTAAGCGCACGATTATTTTTACAAGGTGTGCATGTATAGGCGCGCGCGTGTGTGAAATATTTGTGTACGTATAGGCGCGTCGTGTAATAACTGCGGTGTGTGTTGAAGCGTAAGTTTTATATAGATTCGAGACGAGATAATGGTGCGCGAGGAGTTGATCGAGAGAGATAACTTTGGTGCAGGACAAATGAAAGGAAATGGGGGTGAAAAAAAAAAGAAAAAAAAAAACAAGGGAACGAAGAATCGAGAGGAAAGTAGAATAAGAATAAACGAGTAACAAATTAAGGCATGTATATAGCGCACGAACCTGTAACATATGGATGTGCGCGTACGCACGTATAATCTTCGAACAATACCGAGTAGAGATACCGAGGATTTGACGGACGTACTTTATTGACTTCTGATAAAATTCCTCTTGCCGAAATAGCGTGTCCCACGGGAGTAAAGGATTTGAGGAAAAATTAAAAGTTTTACTTTTCTTTTTTTCTCCTTTTTCTAGGAGAGATAGTTTTCCGAGTGGGAAAAAATGTGAATCGTGCGTAACAACGCTGTGTAACTGCAGCACGTGCAAACTATATGGGTAGCTAAAACGCGAGGAGAAAAGCAACAGCTGTTTTCTTGCACATTATTATTACGCGGAGCGAAGGATGCATGACGTATATTTTGTACGTACACGCATGTATAATAAATAGTGGAAAAATTTATCGCTATGCATTTTTCAGCGCGTTAATATATGCCATTGACTGCACGATTATCCTTCGTATCGCGGTGGTTGACTATTAATTAAACCGTACGTATGCGCGGTCGAGGTGAAAATACAAGTGTAATACACGACTATAGTTGTTATATAGATTGCGTATCCATATATCCACGTATCATTATACAACTGGGTGTATCCTACCCCGACGCGACGCGGCTTCTCTACGTATAGTTAAAAGCGATACGTATACCGTCCTTCTTTCGCACCCCCCCCCCCCCCCCCCCCAACTTCGCGTGTCTACTGCGAATTATTTCGTACCGTTCGCGTCCCCGTCGCGCGGACGTCCTCGTCATCGTCATCGTCGTCGTCATCTTCGTTGTGTACGAGCCGTTTAGTTAACGCCTTACCGATACCTCCATTACTTACTTTTAGATACACATGTATGTCCGTTGTGTGTCATTATAATGTAGAGTAAAATGCAGGTTGCATAACCGCGATACACCGGCTAATTGTATACGCGCACAACTTTTCCTACGTATATATTCATACGGGTACGCGTAAGGGTGTTTAATTTCAACGTTTGCGTATAGGTGTATTTACCGCACGGGATCCTCCGGGTTTTCTATTTTTGCTCAAGTATTCTTCCCCCCCCCCCCGTTTTTATTCACGTTTCACGTTTTCTATCCCGCGGTTGTCCCGAGAGAGAAAATTGTTTAAAAAAAAACAAAACTTTCGTACCAATTTCGTTGCACATCGGAGAATCGGTTACGTTGTGCAATATACACGTATATAGGTATATATGAGGTGCCCCGTCGCGAGGTATGAAATTACCATCTCATGATGCACAATACCATTACATGGTATAAAGGTTTCGGAATTTTCAAGGATGAAATTTTGTTGCAATGCGGTAATTATCAATCGTTATAAGTAAACCGCCGTAGAGCGGTGTTGTCCGTGGATGAGCGTACGATGTTCGAATATAATTGGGGAGAAATTTTATCGCTGTACAGTGTGCGATAATCGTACAGCGGATTTAACTGCGGCAGAAGCCAGTATAGTGGGACGCAGCTGCGAAGCGTGAGGGAGAACCTGAATTCAAGGATCCTCGCGAACGGTAAAATATCGGCGAATATTTCGGTATGCGTAATATAATTAGGACTTTGCTTACGTTCCTTAATAAGGCAGAATTTATTGTACACCCCCCCCCCCTCGGCAGCGGCGTTATCTCGAGGACTGCGGGGGCCCGAATCGTCGAGAAGAAGATGAAAAAAAAAAAAAAAAAAAAGGAGGAGACGGCCACCTCCGGGACATCCGATCTTTCTCTCAGGCGCGTATACTATACGTATATCGGACGGCCCGTACAAAGTCGCGACGTGACGCCGGGACCCCACTTTGAAACAACACCCGCTGCCGAACGGCGCACATACGTCGCGGTGTCGGTAATTTGGCTGCCGCAAGATCGCACTTTGGCTACGGGCGCGACGGACGTTATCGCGATACCTGATTGTTTAAAGTTTTTCTGGATTCGCGAAGCGAAAGATATTCCGTTTCATCATCCCGAATCCAATGTGGATAGAAACTCGTAAAATGCAACGTCCCGCAATCGCTTAGCGTCTATATCCTTCGAGCGCATGATACGCGTACCGTATACCTGCATATATACCTTATGCACATAAATGTCGTTCGTACATTTATACATATTTATGTAGCTGACATTAGGCGGTATAAAACTATAATATATCGGTGATTACCGTAGTTGTTGAGCAAATAAACTAGTAGCCGGATTTAGCTAGACGGTCGAAAGTGATCGGACTAGAGAGTATCTCTGTAAGCGAGGATAGCGGCGGGATGAGGAGGAACGAAAGAAAATTAAAATGAAAATGAAAATAAATAAATAAACGAACGAACGAACGAACGAAGGAAGGAATAAAAGCGATAGAGAAATGAAATTACTCGCTGATATAGGGAGTGCGGCGAGAAAAGAGAAAGAACTCGACTTTCTCTACGGTCGAGGATAACGCGCGATTTTAGTAACGATTACGTACGAGGAAGGGTGGAGTGCAGCTCCGGGTGGCACGGATGTAAAAATTATAACGAAAAGTATCCCGAAGGTGTTTTTCGACCACCCTGTAGTGCGGCCAGTCACAGGCGGGGGTCTTATAATATCGCGTCATACGAAACGATGAAATAGTGGCCGTGGCCAAGGAATGTTCCCTACCCACTTGAGTCTTGAGTTCCGAGTCGTCGTCGTCGTCGTCGTCGTCGAGTAGTTTAGTTGTTGACTGGCGTCCTGGAGTAGCCGCTACACGACTTTTCGTGGTGCCGTGGCCACCGCTGCCGCTGCACCGCCGAACCTTCCTTTTAACGCCGCGAGATAGACAGAGACATATATGTATATATATATACATATATATATATATACATATACATATATATGCAGAGAGAAAATTAGGAAAGGAGAGTTCACTTGAGTCGAGTCGAGTTTTGATCCTCGATTATACCTATACGATATACATGTAACGCGTTGCCACGGCTGCTCCCGTGATCGCATACCCACGGTGGTACACATACCATGTATACGTGCACACGGGTACATCCATGTATCCATCTAACTACGTATCTAATAATATCTATACATGAGGCGAAAAAGGGAACGTAAAAAATGAGGAGAAAAAAAAAAAAACGAAAAAAAAAAAAAAAACGACGAGAAGAGTGGCGAGAGGCGAGAGGCTAGACGCACAGCGGGTGAAGAACGCGCGGGCGTGCCCGTAATCATCATGACAAAAGGTTCGGGCAAACATTCGAACAATTTATTAGCCTATACGGGGTCAGCGTCGTCCCTAACGTAGGTGGCTAACGCGTGTGTATATAGATATAAAAATGTTAGGTACGTACACGTTACACGTACACGGTGTGCGGGTATACGTGTGCGGGGTTAACACCACTCCTAAAGTCAGGTGTGTCCGGAGGTGTATAATAAGGGAATCCGTGGACTCGAGTCGCTGGAAATCCAAGCAAAGTTGTTGATTCCGAGTCCTCGGAAATTCATTCAACTCGACTGACTAGTCGTCGGTCAATCGAGAGAGGGTTTTTTTTCAGACTAACCGTCGAACTCGTATGTATACACATGTTTATGTATGTTCTCTCGGCAGATTTCCAAGGGATCGCCGAACGGCATATCCGCAACCTGGAAACCATTCCCCTGACCATTCTCGGGGACGTCAGCCGTACTTCGATTAGCTTTCAAAATTTTTTAGGAGGACCCATTTTACCGACGCCTGTTCTTTGCCTCTGAAAAAATTCGTCGACGGGGTCGTTTCGCCCGCCTCCTTCCTACACGTATTCGAAGCGTTGCTTTCGAACCTCTCGAATCAATAATCAATCCAAAAAAAAAAAAACAAAAGGGAGAACCTCTACCGTGTAATTTCCACCCTTGGGAAATTACATGGAATTAGGAGCGCGGTCGAAGCTCGATCGTTCCATTTTTCGAACCGTCGATTTAGGAATTTTCCGAATGTCCGTAAACTCGATTCACCTACCGAAAACTGAACACTTGTTCGACAAACAGAACTGGCAGGTGCGCTATGTATACCCGAAATTAAAGTTCGTTACCGAAAGCTCTGCGAAATTTTGAATGAAAAAATGTGATACAAACGCGGGTACATTACGGACCCTGCGTCGCGTAAATTCCGATAAATCACTTCATAGAGATAAAATTGTAAAATCTTAACGCTCCCCAGATAGTTGATTTCATTCGTAAATGAAACGAACGTAGGTACGTACATACGTACGTACGTACGTATGGAGTAAAAATAGGGTGACTTATAGCGCGCGGTGTTAAAAAAGTCGTTAATTCTTTGCCACCGTGACCGTGTTCGAGACTCGCGACGCTGCTGCAGAGAGAGACCTGGAAGGGGGAGGGGAGGGGAAGGGGGACGACGACGTCGCATCTCGCGTGTGCTGAAGAATTTCTCGGGTAACCGATCGAGCCGCTGCCGCACACCACCGCGCAAAGCTATCCATATCCGTGGTTTTTGCGCTCGACTGTATTACAGCCACCGACTGTGCAGAACAGAATCGTAACGACTTTGCTACGTGTGTGGCTGAAATGCCAAGTGTCTGGCGTGAAGTACGTGCGCTCGTAATTGAACCAAGTGGCAAAGAGTCTTTCTCTCCCCGCGTGCCCCGAGAAACAAGAATACACCTCCGCACGCGGCGCGGGGGTTGCTATTAAAACTGAACCTCGAGCTCCGTACTTTTTCATTTCTTCTCTCCAAATTGCCTTGGGCCCGACACTCGATTTTTTCCGATCCCGATGCTCCGTAAAGTTATACCGCGCCCAGAGACGTTTTCGCTCGTCGCGCGTCGTCGACCCGAAATTTTCGAAAATATTTTTGGACGATTTTGAAAAACTTCGCCGATCGAAGGTGCCCCGCAAGCTCGGGGGATCGGGTATGCGGCGGCGTCGCGTCGAGTAAAAATTTTACTCGTGCAATTGTGCGTAAAACTCGACGCGTCGTGAGATCACGTCGTTCGCGGATACACCTCGCGGTGTATAGGTAGAAGAGCTTGCGGTCTAGTGTACTTGTTATACGCCGACACAGGTGTGGGTGGATATGCACCTGCCCAGATTGGCTCATTCGCGATTCACCGAAGTGGCGTGAAATGGTTATAAAATGACGAGGCGGATCCCCGAGTGGGCTGATAATATGTACACCGACACAACATTATGTATGTTACGTACGTTAGGTGAAACATGTACGATATATCCAAAAACGCTGAATACACCGGGTGTCTCTTTGCCTTTGAATATACGTCTGAATGTATCTTTTTTCGTCATTCGTATCATCCGAGCGGCAGCTCGCATCGGAGGTGTGCAAGTCCTGCAGCGGTGTGAAAAAAAAAAAAAATACCTGCGCGGGGCAACGCGGCGGCGGCGGCGGCGGATGATCGTTTTCTCGGAAAATGTTATTCACACCTGCATTTCGTTGCAAGGGACTGCTGGCTGCACTTTAGATGAGCGGAACAGATTTTGTGTCAAGGATCGTGACTTTTTTTTTCTTCAGCCAACTATATGTAAATGACTTTTATGGAAATTTCGTACAGTTTTTCATTCCGTCGTAAAAATTAGAACGGATTCAAAATTTGAAAACCGAACAAAAAAAAAAAATTATTAAATAAATAAATAACTGAAGATCCGAGGACAAGGATGCGGGGATAGGGCGAGAAGGGTAGGATTTTTCCATAAAAAAAAGTAGTTTTCGAAAAAAATTTTATCCTCGATACTTGTTGTTCGAGTTTCGAAAATCTCGAGAAATATTTTCCGCAGTAGGTACACGCGTGTAAGGAGCAACGTATAACATCGGACACGCGGTGAATAACCGGAGAATAAGGACGAATATCTTACCTGTCCTTGCTCGTCGTTCTCGTTGTTGGTGAGTTTGACCTTCTCGAAGGAGACGACCTGCTTGCGCAGCTGTTCCCCGGTGAAGGGCGAGTCGGGATGAAGGTAAAGGCGGGCCGGGGCCGGTGGATCTGCCTTCCCGGCGACTAGCCACGAGCTCCTGTGGTAGGCGTATCGGTACCTCTTGTTGTCCACTGGTACGATGTCCATCAGCACCGCGTATCGACCCTCCGCCCTCAATCCGTCGAAGGACACGCGACAGGTCGGGAACATCCTCCTGTTCCGTAAATACACACACACACACACGAACTGTTATTACGTACGTATATTTATTACACCGATCCATGCGGCTCGTCCTGCGCTAACGTATAACGGACGAGAATAGCTGCAACCGTCTCCACGTGTCGCGCGTACACGAAAATATTCACTATTCCCTCAAGGGTGACATCGATAATTTTTTTTTCTTTTTTCTCTTTTTCAAACACCCAACAATTTTACAAGCTAAAACATTGCGAATAATTGAACGTCGATCGATAGGGGTTGATACCCAAGCCACGCAGCTATGAATGCGTAAAACACACTTTTTGATCCGAAAGAAAAATTGGGGGGGGGGGGGGGGGGGGGGAATGAATAAATATGTATAACCGTGCGATACGTGCGCCGTAATAGCCGCTGTTCGGGCAATACCACTGCACAGTTCGGTTTTGATAATTGAACGGCTAGCGCGCAGCGCAGAGTTCAATAATAATTTCTGGTTGAGCGCGTTTACGACGTTCCAATTCGTACCACCGCAGAATAAATATATATCACGCGACGTATCGCGGTGTGTGCGCCCACCGCATTGTCGGGGAACTCCGAACGATCGAAAAGTTCGCTCTATAACTCGGCCGCGTATAGGTACGTACGTATGTACGTACGTACGTCGTACCAACGTACAACTACGTACGGTTGACCGGATCGGCGCGCCGGACTCTCGCCCGCTTCCCCCCCCATTTGGGCGATGGAACATGTAATGGGTTTTCGTAGTTTATATCAAAAAGAATTTCGAGGGCCAACTGCCCGATGCCCGGCCCGCCCCGGAAAAGGAGATGTATGTATCATACGTACGCGGTATACGAATTGACTCGAATCTCGAAGGGCAGTAAAATATACGGTTTAGATTACGCCCCCGTGTATGCATACGTATTCGAGTGACCCGCAATAACGCGCAAACGTACCTCCGTACGACTGCAGAAAAAAAAAAAGAAGAAAAAAACCAAAAAAATTCGATCCCGCAGATTTCATACGAGAAAATATTTCAGCAAATACTGCGCGTCTGTATATGTATACCTGCGTCGTTTAGTGCATGAAAAACACGAGACTCACATCGAGTGAAAGATCGAGCACTTCAAACTCGTACCTACTAAGGGTAAAATTATATCGTTTGACGATCAGACGATGTTTCCGTCTATGACCAGCGCAATGATTCATGATTCAGCGCACCTGAAAGCGCATTACACATGTGACAACGGAACGCGTTGATCACCTTAACATCGCTCGGGCGAACCGGAGACTCCTTGGACGTAGGTACGACCGAACCTCGCGAGAGGATTGATGAGGATAATCGTCGCGTCGGATCATCCGGAAAAGAGACCTTCGCACGATATACTACGAACGAAGTTGGCTTCTAATCTGGTCCACGGGGCAGTTTGGACGTCACGCCCTTTCGATACCCTGCGCGTGAACGTGGCAACGCATGTCCGATGACGTTGACGTGTCGAAAAGTGGGACTAGCGATCGTCCGGTCAAAAGGGGTTCAAATTATTCGAAGTACATGTAAATTCTTCTTTTCTATTTTTTTTTTTTTTTTTC